>NC_053411.1:19309500-19392000 GCF_016859285.1 Xiphias gladius
GTACGTTATTTTATCTCAGCCACTGTTGAAACAAGATGAAACTCTTCACACAGCTTCAGTTTCTGAACAAAGACTCACGACTTGAACACTGGACAAACTTGCAGCAAAATATCAGCTAAACAGTATTTTATCAGGGCCTTACAGAACTGTAAATCACATCTTGACAGCAATATGACGGGTTGTCAGCCAAACAATATGAAAACAGCACATCAGGTGTTCTTTATTCATCAAGATAACTACAGTGGAAGCACAGAGTCGTCGCTCAAGATGACACCACATTTCTCAAATGCTGCTGTTGGTTGGAAAGTGAATCTAAACTGTAGTATTTAGTTGAAGCTGTAGAGGCTGAGCCCTGTCCAAACTTTCAGCTAAACACAAAATACTACAGGACCCTCTACAAAATATTAAAGCAAAATTAAAGGAAACCGTGTGGAACGGTCACGCTGCTGGAGATAATTAGAGACAGAATGACAGGGCTGGGCTGTAATTCAACACAAAGAATGGCAAATGTCGCCTTCCGTCTTTCCTTCTCTGAAATGAGTCTTTTAGATTTTAAACAACTGTCAGGCTTTGTAAAAACAGAGAGTAGCTTGTTCTCTGCAAAACCAAAAACTACAGATCACAGTAAAACACTGACAGGTTAAACTGTGGCTCCACACGAAGAGCAGATGTTAAATTCTGAGAACCGTTTAAATACAAATTACCATCATTCAGTAATGAGTGTAAACAGTGTCATTGTAGATTGCATCTGAGAATGAATACAATAAGAAATAAAAGGAAATAATGTAAAGGATATTCACAAGAACATGACAAACCTTCATCAATCAGAAATGCCTTTACACATTTATAGAGCTGAGAAGATGAGTCTACTAATCGATTAGCGTTTTACCAGAAAAATGATCAGAAACCGTTTTGACAGATTGTTTCTTTTTTAAACAAAAACTCAAACTCATTCCCTGGTCTCCGTTTGTCCAGTCTAAGAATTATTTTCTCCTTTTAGTATCATTGCAAACGGAATATTTTTGGGCTTTGGTCTGTTGGTCGGACAAAACAAGACTGTCGAAGATGTGACGTTGAGCTGTCTTTTTTTTTTTTTAGCCACTGTTTGAAATTTTGTAGTCCAAACGTTTCATCTAGAAAATGATTGTAGATGCAGCCCCACACATTCATTAAAAGGCACTGGTGAAATAGGAGGTTTTACAGAATGTGTGTTGATTTATCAACATTTTATGAATTTAAGACAGAACGTGGAGATAAACTAAAAAGGTTTTCTGCGTTTGTAAATGCACAATGAGGAGTGTGGAAGTGAAACACAAGACACAGAGCACAGCAGGCGATCAGCCAGATTACATAAAGGTGATTGCAGATCGTGGTTGAGCCGGTCGGTTGGTAAACAGGTTAAGAAGAACAAATTAAGCTGAATGGAAAAATCCCTTAAAAAAATATCTGCGGTCTGACCTCTGCTGAACCGAGCTGCAGCGACTCTACCTCTCTCCCTCCCTCTCTGATGTCATGGGGAATTTGGCAGATTGAGTCCTTGAGTTAAAATAGACTCAATGTGACAGAGATAGACACAGAGAGAGACTTGACCTTAACTAAAACAATTAAAGCTACAACATGCACACTCAACTCCACTACAGCCAATGAAATCAACCACCGCCAGATGTACCTTTCAGCTGCTGCTGCTCCTGTTTGCACTACGATTTGAGATTTTCACTCTTTTAAATTTAAATTTCGATGTTAATCAAAGTGTCTGCAGGTCTCATTAGGCCTTAAAAAGTGTTAATTCTTGTCTGTTGGCTGCTGTAGGTGGAAATGTGAGATTTAAATGTTTCTGTATGTGGCTGCTGCTGTCAGGAGACGTTCTCCACCTCGAAACTCACGGCAGGATTGTTGTGACAGACAGTTTGTTTCAGTCAAACACCGTCACTGCTGCTGCCACAGGAGCCTGAAGATCATCGAGTCAAGATTTTAGAGAGAACGCAAATGAGTTGTTATTATTTTCAGTTGGTCAGTCCATCCAGCCATTTTACTCACTCCTCTGGGTGTTCATTTAATTCATTACGTCATTAGAAATTATTGTTATAAGCTCCTGGGAAGTACTGAAAAAATGTGGTATCGTAATGTTATTGTTAAATAATTCTCATCTGTACCGGTTCCTACTGGTTTTCCATCATATTTTCATACTTTAGACAGGATGATCATGAAACAAAAGGTACTGATTTCATGGTTGGTGGAATAAAAATAGTCTTTAAATTAACTTGGTGAACCTGCAGAGAGATGTCATCATCCGGCCCTATATCATCATCAATAATCCTTTTTGGGTTCATATCCCATGTTTTTTTTTTGGTCTTTGGATATTCTTGTAGTTTATTGTTGTTTGAACAGCATTAGCTGTCAGTAATAGTATTAGCTAGCTCAGAATTCAAAAGAGTGCAAATCTCAAATCGTAGAGCAAACAGTGTCCTAATGAGGAGTTGCAGCTGAAAGGTGTAAGGACCCATGAATTAACGTGTTGCCCAGTTATTTTCTGCCATAATCTTGAGTCACACAGCAGGTCTGCTGAAAATGCAAAGATTTTTTTTTGTCAAATCGGTTCTTTCAAGGAAATTCCTCAGGAGATCAAAAACAGCTTAAGTCAACACAAGTAACTGAGCTCTGAAGCTTCATGTCTTTAATGAGGATAAACGTAATAATACGCTCATTTGCTAATTATGATCAAACACACTTATAGCTTTTATCAAATTCCTTTAAAGTCTTCACTACATGTTTTCAGGTTGTCCGTCCATACATGTATGTTGTCATAGAGTATGAATTCTTGAGTTATGGCAAAAACGCATTTTGTGAGGTCACAGTGACCTGTGACCTTTGACCTATGACCGCCAGCTTCGAATCGGCTCGTCCTTGAGTCCGAGTGGACTTTTGTGCCAGATGTGAAGAAATTCCTTCCAGGCGTTGCTGAGTTTTTATGCCTCCGCCAGTGCAGAAGCATAAAAATCCCTTTACAGAGAGAGAATTACTGAATGTAAATACAGTGAACAGCTATTAACAAGAACAGCCGCCAATAAATAGAGTTCGAATTATAGTTTGAGTTCAATAATGTTCACTTCCTGTCAGATGAATCTGACTGAGGGCAGATCACAGGTCGGTACGTTAGCGTCGTCAATGCGTTTGAAGTGTGTTTAGTGTTTGTGCAGCAGCTGTCTGAGCGTCGCTACCGAGAGCAGGATGGATGACTGACAGCTGTGTGGCCTGAGAACAGGAAGTGTTTCCGTGTTTATACTCGTCAGATCAGAGAGGCTGCTGCTCGCTCTCTCCGCTGTCAGTCATTTATAGCCTTGCTCGCCCACGTGCCTCACACGGGGAGGGGGGTCACATGCCAGGGAGGGTCAGAAGGAAAACTCAAGGGGTTGGAGTGGGGGGGGGGTAGTAATGAATGTAATGTTTCCTACCAGCTGGGGGGGGGGGTTGACGGCCCAGAGGGGGAGACGGAGGGGTGATCAGACAGTTCCCCTTTAACAGACCGCAGAGATCATTGATCAATTATCAGAAAATTAATCTAAATACATCCAGAAATTTTTAAGATAAAACAATTGATTCGTTCACTGATTAATCGGTTTATTTAACAGAAATAAAGATGATCTTAAACTGCAGCCCCAGCGAGCTCCTCTGTGAGCGTCTGATTGGTCTGAAATGTCACATGACTGGTTATGTTTAAACCAGTGATTTCAGTGAGCCCAGGCCAGTCCAGTATAGTCAGATAAGCAAGGATAGCCCGGGGTAAGGGTTTCCCTGTTCACTCTACACTCAGTGCCCCATAACGAAGAGAAAAACTGAATTTTACAAATTTTTGCCAATTTATTGAAAAGGAAAAACTGAAATACCACATTGACACAAGTATTCAGATACTTTACTATGACACTTGACATTTAGCTCAGCTGCCTCCCGTTTCTCTCGATCACCTCTGGGGTGTTTCTACACCTTGATTGGAGTCCACCTGTGCTGAATTCAACTGACTCGACATGATTTGGAAAGGCACACACATGTCTAGAGAAGGTCTCACAGCTGACGATGCACATCAGAGCAGTCTAATCAGCCCAGTGACAAGTTAGGTAACCAAGGTTAGCTCAGGTAAGTCCAGTTAGTCACGCTAGCCTGTGTAAGTAGCCGAGTAGCAATGGTGTGTCCAGGTTAAGCGATCGTGACATCTTTAGCCCTCAGGATGTCGTTGGGTACTGGGGTTAAATGTGACATCACTGTTATTACTGCTGATGTGTGACGTCGCTGTCGCCGTCTCTGTCTCAGTCCTCTCAGTGGTTCGAGAGGAGAATAGTGGGAGTGTGTGAGCGAATGATGAGGGTAGGACGATGGGGAGGAGGAGGAGGAGGAGGAGAAAGGCTTCATCACTCCGTCCGTCACCGTGGGATGACACTGCTGCACCTGGCTGCTGCACAGGGATACACACACCTGATACACACTCTGATCCACTGGAGGTACACACACACACAAACACACACCTGATACACAGTTGATACACACACTGCAGGTGTTCACAGTCTGACTGTAGATGGTGTTTTTGGTTGTAGGAGTGTCAACGGCGACAGTTTGGACTTGGAACAGGAAGTGGATCCACTTAACGTCGACCACTTCTCCTGCACCCCGCTGGTAAAACACACACACACACACACACACACACACACACACACACACACACACACAAGACACACACACACACACACACACACACACAAGACACACACAAGACACACACACACAAGACACACACAAGACACACACAAAAGACACACACACACACACACACACACACAAAAACACAAAAACACAAAAACACAAACACACACACACACACACACAGTTAACATGTTTAAGGCATCAGTACTGTTGCTATGGTTACCGGCAGTTTAACACATAGAGGTCATCATCTATCAGTGATGTGATTATGGATTAATAATTGCCACCTGCACTCTTCACGTGTTCCAGTTAACATCCCGTGTTAAACACATGTTTGTATGTGTGCTCCAGATGTGGGCGTGTGCTCTGGGCCACCAGAGGGCAGCAGAGCTCCTTTACATCTGGAACAGTCTGGCTCTGGGGATCCCGGATTCGCTGGGACGCCTGCCGCTCGCCGTTGCTCGCTCCCGAGGACACACCCGCCTTGCCACGGCACTGGAGGAACTGCACACGCAGAACACGCATACACACGTGACGCCCAGGGACCCGCACACGTCTCCAGTGGACACGCACACACCGGCTACGCCGCAACCGCAGCTGCCCCTGTCTCCTCTGTCCACCAGCCCAGACACGGGTAACGCACACACCTGCTGCTGATCATGTGACAGAATTCAAGCACCCGATTGGCCGTAACAGTCTCCCTTCTCCCCCCTCCAGGTCTGAGCTCTTCCAGCAGCCTCCCCTCTCCCAGCGACCCCTCCTCCCCTTCCCCGAGCTCCGCGTACTCCAGTGGCCCCGCCCCCATGGACACCTGCCCTTCCTCCCCCTCCTCTCCTTCCTCCCCCTCTTCCTCACTGCCAGTCTCCCCTCCTTCTGCTGCCTCCCTCCCCCTCCCATCCCTTCCTCCTTTGTGCATGTGGGGGGAGGAGCCAAACGCTGTCTTCAGCACAGGTAACACGGATAATGTTGTTGTTGGTTTGTTTTTCTCTGTCCCTGAATAAAATGACTGGTCTGTGCCGAAGCAGTGATCCTTTTTTATCACTGATCGATCTCACAGGTTTGAACCCCGGAGGTTCCAGAGACTCTCCTCTTTACCTCATGGACTATGAGACTGCCTCCCCCAGCCACACACACTCTTACGCCCATGCACAAGCACACACGGTGGGTGGGCGGCGGTCGCACACGACGGCAGCGACGCTGGAGGAGCAGCTGCTGAGCTACAACGAGAACGCCGAGAACGAAGGCGAGGAAGAGGAGTACCTGGAGGAGGAGGTGCTGCAGGTACACATTTAACAAACACGCCATCCAGCAGGCACACTAACACGTGACACGCAAAGGGTTGTTGTTCCCAACTCACCGAAACTCAAGTATAAACTATTTACAACAAGATGCAGGTAATACCAGTGTTGTCAGGGAAACGCGTCATAGAGGAGGCTTCTTGTGCTCGACAATAATAAACCAGGGCTATGAAATTTAACCAAGTCCCATCTTCATTGATCAAACTGTTGATTTGATCGACTTTCAGGATTTTTTTTAAGTACTTGAGCTGCTTATTTAACAAGGCATATGATGGTGTTTAATCTGTTCTGGTCTTATTTTTAGTCCCCAAGTTTAGTCCCGGACCTCAGTTCTTAATTACGCCTTTAATTTCCTACAGTAGTCGTCGGATTTTGTCCTTGAGTTTAGTCCCAGAACTTAGTCTCCCAGTCCATTCTCCAACTTTGGTTCTTGAATTTGGTCCTGGAGTTTGAGCTCTTTCTATTTCGGTCCCTGACTGTAATCTTTAGCTTAGTTCCTAGTTTTAGTTCCTAATTTAAGTCCAGAGTTAAGTCATCAAATTTCGTCCCTGTGTTTGGTCCTCAAGTTTAGCTCCAGAATTGAGTCCGTGAGTTTAGTGCCACGATGTTCTTGAGTTAAGTCCTCTGGTTTGGTTCCTGAATTTGGCACCAGAATGTAGTTGCGGAGGTTTATCTGTTAAGTTTTGTCTCCAAATTTTGTCTAGGTAGTTCAGTCCCAGAGTTTAGTTCCTGGAGTTAGTCCTAAAATTAGTCCCAGAGGTTAGTGCTTGAGTTTAGTCTCCATGTTTGGTAGAGTTGTGGTATGAGGTTTTTTTACATCCATTGTTTAGTTCTGTATGGTTGAAAAGATTTCGACGTCAGCAGGAAGCTCAGGTTTAAATCTTAATTTGGTGAAATTATTCACAGGAGCTGCAACAGAAACCTAAGAAATCTAACGTCGTGATTTTCTGGTCGTCTACGCTACACACACACACACACACACACACACACAAGCGAAACAACCAGTAACCACAGGCATCTTAGGTTCCTGTTACTATGGTTACCCTCCCCTCACAACAGGTTGACATGGCAACGCTGGCAGAGCAAATTATCGAGGCGACCCCGGAGCGAATCAAACAGGAGGACTTCCCCAGGGGGCCGGAGCCACCGCTCAGAGAGAGGAGGGACAACCCAGCCATACAGGACACCTGGCTGGCTACCTACCTGGATACGGTGGACGCCCACACACAGTCCCCTCCCAGGTAAGCCCCGCCCTAAAAGACGACTGTAGTCCATTGTAAAAAGTGTTGCTACCGAAAGTACAGTTACCTGTACATTATCACCAGCTACAAACACAGGTATGGATGGATGTTTGTGTGTGCGCGCACTTGCAGGCGGGTTTGCCCCCCCTCACCCCTCAGTGCACTGGCCCTCCAGAGGCTACGCCCCCCATCTTCGGCGGCGTGGGCAGAGTTCCTGAACGCTTCAGCCAATGGGAAGATGGAGAGGGACTTTGCCCTGCTGACGCTGACGGACGGCGAGCAGAGGGAGCTGTACGAGGCTGCCAGGATCATCCAGAACGCCTTCAGGAGATACAAGGTCCACACACGACGACAACACACAACACACACACTCACATCCTCTGCACCATGTTCTCATCGGTTTACAGTTATAATAGGCTTCACTCGTTTTCATGTACAGTACATCAAATAAAGGACCATGTACATTATTGAACAGAAATGTCAACTGAGTTAAATCCTTTGAATTTAGGGTTTAGACTTAGATTCCATGACTTTAGTCACTGATTTCCGTATTTGTCCAGGTCGTCAGAGCTCATGAGACAGGTGGTCATTAAGGGCTCCCCGTTCACTTTTTGTCCACTGATGGAGCAGTGTTTTTATAAGAGGGTCCCTGTTTTGTTTGTTCCCGTGAGGAAGCACCGGATCGGTTGGCGCCGAAACATTTATTTTCATAAGGAAGGAAACACATTCAACGGGATTGTCAGACCTCAGGGATTCACACACTGAGTTGAGGTGAACAACACCGAACGTACACAGGAAAACTCCACGTGCAGCTTGAAAGATTTTTCTTCACTGCAGGACGATGAGAATGTGTCTGTGTGTGAAGTGTTTTCTGAATCACATGCGCACTCAGTTGATGTCACGCTGCCACCTGGAGGCCGAAGAGAGTTGGTTAATATTTCTGTATTTACACAGAAACGTCACAGATTCTACACCTGCTGAAACGTGAATTAAAGCACATTAAACCCACTCGTCTGTCTTCAGGGTCGGAGGTTAAAGGAGCAGCAGGACATGGCTGCAGCCGTCATTCAGAGATGCTACAGGAAATACAAACAGGTGTGAGTTAATGTGTGTGTTGTACTGTACCGAGTTTGTCCTCAAGCTTCACTAACACTGAACTAACCTGCTGTGTCTCTTTACCGTCTCCCTCTCTCCCCCCCTCTCTCTCTCCGGCTAGCTAACATGGATAGCTCTGAAGGTAATATGGCTGACCAGTAGATGTAGTGATGTGTAGTCAGTTTGTCGCTGTGTGTGTGTGTGTGTGTGTGTGTGTGTGTGTGTGTGTGTGTGTGTGTGTGTGTGTGTGTGTGTGTGTGTTTTGATATATATAATCTAAGCTTACACTACCTGCTCAAAAGTATGTGGACGGCTGAACATTCCCTTCGTATGATTAGCGGCCGCTTCATTCGGTACACAGGACTCCTATGAAGCCAATAAGACACATTTATGTTCATTATTGCGGGTGTTACTGGGCCGCATTATACTAAGAGGGGTTTCTAGTAATGACCTCTTTGTGGTTTCAGGAGGGCTGCAGCATTAACAGTCGTCCACCGTTTTATTATTAAACTCCTACAACTCTGTCAGACTCACGATCGATGCTTAAAACCCGGATTGAAATCGACGCAGCAGAACCCGTGTTGTGTTTACTGCCACTGCAGAGGAAAAGGTCAGAGAGGGCTGAGAGAACTCGTACGGACACAAATATGCGTTTTGTTGGAAAAGTCAACCTGAGTTACCATCAGATGCCGACGAGAGTCTGTGTGATTTCCTTTCCTTTGATTGGCGTCCACATTCTTTTGGCCATGTAGTGCACATTGTGTGTCATTCATAAACGCCGTGCTGGTCAGTCCCAGATACGATTCAGAGGTTCGATAGGAGTGTTCACCGACAAGCGATCGAGCGCTGCGTTCTCTAATTCTTCCCGCCTTCCTCAGCGGTTCCTCCACGCAGATTGTACCCAGGTCCCTTCCTGTTGTGTTCGGCCGTGTGTAAACACTAACAGCGTGACTCTGTCTCCTCAGTACGCGCTCTACAAGAAGATGACTCAGGCGGCCATCTTGATCCAGTCCAAGTTCAGGTCCTACTACGAGCAGAAGCGTTTCCAGCAGAGCCGGCGCGCGGCCGTCCTCATCCAGCAGTACTATCGCAGCTACAAGGAGTACGAGAGGCTCAAACAGGCTCCGCGAGGCGCCGCCAGCCACAACCCCAAGATCAAGTAAGAGCTCATCGACACATCTGTCGCTACAACTTCTGTACACAGTAGGAACACATCTGTCCAGACACTCGCCCAGCAGTGTAACCAGAACTCATAACAGGAGAAGATCCAGCTTCCTCCAAGACTGTTCAGTTCAGTGTGAATGAATCTGCTGTGTGGAGCCACCTGATTCAGAGCAGGTGAATCACTGCAGGTGAGACCTGAGTCAATTATGGTTCGGGCTGCTACTAGCAATTGTTTTCATTAACGCTGATGATTATTTACCCTCAGACTAATGAATGAATAATGTCTGTGCATTTTTTTTTCCTGAACTACTTCTGTGTTGGACCAGTTAGTGTGTTGGTCCGGTCCGGTTTTAACACCCTCCCAGTTTAAACCGGTTTAAACCGGTTTAAACGCTCCGCGGATCCACAGAAAGGAGAGATGACGCGACGCACTTACGGACCATTCATTAGCGTCACGCTAACACGAGCTGATAAAGCATCGCTAAGCCGCACCGGCTGTTTCTGGCAGATGTGACAGATGTGTTCCCAACTCACCGCAGGAGTTCAGGAGAACAGCAGCTCAGCAGCTCAGCGACGCTCAGCAAACACACACACACACACACGCAGTCCTGCATCGCAGGGCAATGTCTCGCGTGGCCTGATTTTATACGGTCACAGCTCCAGTCTGTGTCAGTCAGCCTCAGCTGTAGAGAGCTGCTCAACCAGCTCCGCTAGTCCTCTACCCCGCTGCATTGATACAGGCGGCCCCTGAGCAGACGCAGCTCAGGGTACAATGCCCACAGTGAACACGGTGATACCTGCCACTACCGGATTTTACTGCCTCTAGTCACTGTTCACCGGCACACAGTGATCACCGAAGACAAATACTGACCGCTCGCAGTGCATGTTGATCCGAACAGGCCGATTGTGGCCAGTTCATATTGATTAGTCCCCGTGGGTGACGGTGATTGTTGGTAAGCAGGAGATATTGATTATGTGTCCATCAGGGGTCGTTCTTGACAAAGAAACAGGACCAGGCAGCCAGGAAGATCATGAGGTTTCTGAGGCGCTGCAGACACAGGTAACGCCAAGACATTTTACATCCTGACGGTTTGTTGGAGTAAAAACATGAACAAATGCGGTTCTTTTAGAAAAGTCTGGACTTTTTTATTTCCTTCGTGAGAAGTCGGTGTTAACTGTCTGTGTTTAAATCCTGCTGCGTTTCTTTCTGCAGGATAAAAGAGCTGAAGCAGACGAGGGAGCTGGAGAGGAGAGGACTGACCACTTAAATCGTTTCACCACCTCTACATTTCATCCCTTCTTCCATCTCCTGGGGGGACAAATACAGAGGACGGGAGGAGAGAGGGATTTAAAATCCCGTCGTCTTCAGCAGGTTTACTCTGATGTACGAAGGGACAGAAACCAAACAAAGAAATGAAACGACTGATGGAGAGAAGGACAGAGTGACGGAGCGAGGCCTTACCCCACGCCAACTCTTTTTCTTCCTTCTATTCCTCTGCCTGTCTGTCTATCTATCTCTATCTGTCTCCCTATCTCTCTGTCTGTCTCTCTGTCTGTCTGCGGCTCTAAAAAGCTCCATTGGAAAACGTCTCGCCCTCCTTTTGCCTTACAGGCACGAGAAACGGGGTTTTTTTACCCTGAGCAAAGCCTCGCCGGAAGCAGAACCCGAAGTCTTTCTCTGCACCGAATTCGGACTCGAGCAGTCGCAGTTCAGCGCCGCGGTCCAAACTTTGGAGGATGTGAGGACGCTGTACGATCAGTCCGCCACCCTGCTAACGCTACGAGCTCAGCTTGGCTCTGGTGCTAACGCACGAATACACACTTTCTCGTCTGGATACCGGTCTCGATAAGACTGCGGGTAATTTGGACTGAACGTGTCTAGGTGTGGACTGCGGAGGTTCCGCAACGACACCGGGACGCAGCCCGAGAAAGGTTTAACTCTTATCTCTCCCGGGAGGCGAGGCTCAGGGCAAAACAAACCCTCCTTCCCATAATGCACTGCTGTTTACCTGCGAAGGTGAGGGGATGAGGACCGACGGCATCGTGCGTCGGAGGGTCGGCTGAACAGATCAGATTCAGACCTGAAAGGAAGACGGGAGCCTGAAAGTTTCAGATGCGAACTGAGCTCTTCATGTGGAGTCGACAAACTGTTTACTTCGAAATGTACATGAATATAACAAAGCTACGTACAAATATATTTAAACACAATCACATATATAAACGTATATATTCTAAAGTTTGAATTTATAGATGCTATGGATGTTTTATTTATTACAGCATGAACCGTTCATGTGAGCGTGTGAGCGTATGAGTGTGTGCGCTGCACAGGTCTAGTCTTAAGGACCCCCCATGACCTCTGACCTCTGGTTTCTAGACAGACTAAACAGTCAGAAACGAGAAGATGTCCCTATAGGAAGCAAAAAGCGGCTGCAGAACTTCATTCAGAATCTTCCTGTTTTTAGGTTTCCTCCAGTGTCAATAAATATGAGAAGCTGCTACTTACGTTTTCTATTGGATCTTTACTAATAACGAGACCGAGGAGCGAGAGAAGGTTTGATGACCGTTACCGTCGGAGTCGAATGAGTCCAGAGCTTTTTCGAACCCGGAACCCAGTCGTCCTGTCAGGCCTACAAACCAACACTTCGCCTTGTCGGGACTGAGACCCGAAGACTTCATTTGCGCAAAAGTTTTGAGTCTGAATTTGAGAACGGGTTCTTTTATTTTTCATCCCGCCATTGAGCAAACGCGTTACGATGTTTTAACAACAACAAGGAGCCGCAGGACAAATCGACCCCGTTGTCACAACAGGAAACATACGACGGCCTTGTATTTCGTTTTTTGTGGCGACATCACATCTGTGCTGATGATGTCAGAGGTCAGACCGGGGTTCCCTCCAAACCGTATTTTGAAATCCGGCAACTTTTCAGGGCGGCGTTGACGGACGCCGCCGCGGAGCAACGAGTTGCTCCAGAAATCCCTGCAACTCTGCTGCTGCTGCACGAGTCCCTCTGTTTTTATACACGTGCTTTTCTTAGGCGGGCGCTGAGTGATGCTGCGTTGTCGCGGCAACCGCGGCGTCCAGGACCGAGCGTGAGCTTTCTTTATATCCAGGTGGGTTTGACCGGAAACGGGAAAATCTCCGGTTCTTCTTCTTCGGCTGTTGCAGTGAAGCTTTGCATGAGTTTGTATTTAATTGTTCTGCGTTTCAAAACCTTTCAAATGAAAAATTAACATTATTCTGCAAGTCAGATGAATAAAGCAGCTGTTTGCTATTAGTCCTGGTCCTGTTTCTGTTTCCCGCTGGATCTTGACGCAACCGCCGGACCCAGATGCAACGACATCTAAGACACAAAATAACAACAACGATTGATTGATTGATTGATTGATTGATTGATTGATGACCTTTATTCCCAAAATATTAAGGAAACAGAGGGAAAATGAAATTCAACAAAAATAACTTCAACCGTAGCCACCAAAAACTCAAATCAGCACCACCTGCTCTCCTCCCCATTGGCCACTGACTGGCATTTACCTGCGCAGCTAACTGGAACGTACCACCTGCTCAGGTAGGTACGGGCCGACTTTCCCAGCACACGCGACACCGTTCATTCACCGTCCGTTGGCAACGCCGGATGTTTCTGTTGCTGCTGTAAACACAAGTGATTCAGAAGTTCAGCCGAGCGCCATCCACTGCCCAACGGCTTTATCAGTCCTCCAACATCCTCACTACGATGCAAACCCGCCCCCAACAAACCAGACCGACCAGGCGACGACGGACGGAGTCGAGCCCTCAACGGACCACGATCCCGTAAACCAAGACGACCCGCGTCTCACGGCCGATGTACTCCACGATTCGAAACCCTGAGACCGATATACAGAGGATCTAAGACCCCAAACGACGACGTGGGGCAAGATTCGCGTACGTTAGAAACACGGGGTCTGCGTTTTAAATGAACTGTGCTCTTTAAAAATACCATAATTCTTCAGTGCAGTCATTGGGTGTCTGGTCTATGGTACCGAGGGAGCCAGAAACAACTGAGGATCATAAATCACGCAGACTGTTCCGTGTCGCACCGACGCTCCTGGGGACGGCGCCTTTTCTCAGATTTCACCTACACCTGAAATCTGGGCGCCGGCATCAGTTTGGGGCTCCGAGACTTTGGGGCGGGGGGGTCGGAGCAGGTCTGTCAGAGTCTGTAACCGATCGTTGGGCGGACACTCTCCAACCACCTGGTTTTGTGTTACTAGTGGTTGTTATCGTCCCTGTTTTCCGATCGTGGTTCCTCCTCAACCACGAGTGGTGCGTGTCACTGAGCGTATTTAGCACGTTCCCTGCATTTCCTTCAAAAGTTGTAAAGAAAGAAAAAGACAGAGCAGGAAGAAAAGAGAAGCTTCTGACTTTCTCCACCTGTCACCGGTCACCTGAGCCTCGGTCTGCTCGCGCTCACATCGTCGGATTCTCCGACAGCGGACACCTTAGCAACAGTAACCAAGGGGGGCGGGGCTCGGCGAGGGCTCCGCTCATCTCAGACGAGCTTCCGGTTACCGCGAGACGGCGCGGAGATCGCGAGAACACAAAGTGGCGGCAGTTCGTCATTCAGAGAGGACATGCGGGATTTCATCGACGACGACCACTGCAAGACCGCGATGAATGAGGGGAACCGGGACCCGGGTTTCACCGACGAAGACCACTATAGTAGCGGGATAAAGGAGGAGAACCACGACCCGGATTTCTTCGACGAAAACCACTACAAGATCGTGATTAAGGAGGAGAACCAGCACCCCGATTTCATCGACCAGGACCACCGCAAGACCGCGATGGAGGAGGAGAAGCAGGACACGGATTTCTTAGATCAGGACCACTATAAGACCGCGATAAAGGAGGAGAACCAGGACAACTACAAGAGCGAGATGAAGGAGGAGAACCAGGACCCGGATTTCATCGACCAAGACAAGCGCGATGCCGCGATGGAGGAGGAGAAGCAGGACCAGGATTTCTTAGACCAAGACCATTACATGAGCGGGATTAAGGAGGAGAACCAGGAAAACTACAAGATCGTAATTAAGGAGGAGAACCAGGACCCGGATTTCATAGACCAGGACCACTACAAGAGCGCGATTAAGGAGGAGAACCAGGACCCGGCCCCCCGGAGCAACGAGCCCGCCGGGCCCACCGGTCTACAGGTCAGTGTTCAGGACTTGGTGGGTTCGAGCCGCCGGTTTTTGTGGCATCGGAAACACAAACGGTTCGTGTTGATCTGTTTTCCCGGTTTCGCCTTGACACGAGTCACGTGATCAGTGAAAAGAAACGAGGAGCTTGAATGTGGTTTCAGTGTGAACAGTTGGGTCCCGGACCGACGCTCCCGGTTTGGGGTCAATGTGTCGGTGGAACATTAAATCTCATCCTCATAGCAAATATAAAATCTTCCCCGGACCCGAAGACAGAGAGTCCGACTGTCCGAAAGGGACCCAGGGTTTTACCCGCTTAGTTCCGGGAGACGTGAGCGTCCGATTCGTTTCAGCCTTCGGTGGCTCGGGACGAGATTTAGACAGAACAGCGCGTCTCACGGGCCGTTAGTTGCTCTGGTTTTCACCGGGATCAACAGCTGATTTCAGATCTGGAGAATCCTCAGTCCAGATTTAGGTCTAGCACGGTTGTCGCCGATGGTCGGGGATCTGGGAAGCCGTTAGAGACCGGTCCCACTACCGACGATGCTCCTGCTGCACCGCGAGCGGAGCGACGTGACTCCGCTAACGTAGCTAACGTAGCGTTACGCTGCTGCGGAGCCGGTGACCGAGAGTAACTTTTACAGGCCAGTTTCATGCCACGTGATCCCCGAACGCCCAGCGGCTGTTAGCGGTGCGGGACCAGCAGCCTCCTTTCCTGGGCTGTACTGGACGTGGTTAACGTTGCTCCGGGCGGTTGGTTAGATGCCGGTTTATCCTGTTTTCATTGTCTCCGTCAAGATGCCGTCAAACCGCGCTGGTTTTGCCAGATGTCTCCAACATCCAGGCTGCCGTCTGTCGGGGCCGCAGCCCCCGCTAGCGGCGGGCGGCCGCATAACGTCTTAGCTGCTACAGTTACTCGGCGCTGTACATGAATCAAATATTCATTCGTTTAGCTGACCAGCGAGGCCGGCAACGGTTCGTCGTTTAGTCGACTAATCGCACACTTTCCTAATTATTCTCAACATGGCAGTGACACGGGAGCTGCCTGAACTCTCGGGGGTGTTGCCGGGTTTGGCAGAGAAACAGTGGGCGGCTGTAGGATAATTCAGGGGGATTACAATGACAGTCAGACAGTGAACTGAACCGTAACTATGGAACCTTTTCGTGTCTATTTGGGCTTTTACTAAAAACCATACACAGGCAGGAAACTGTCACCAATCTGGCAACACCGCTCACTCCCGTAGTGGAGTTATCAGCAGTTGCACGTGTGGTGTAGGAAGAATAAAATGGATCCATTTCTAGTGAAACAAGACAGAGTGTCAGATGAACGTCACAATGAAGAGTCAGAGCAGCAGCTGAAAATCAAAATGAAGACAAACAACATGAACAGGAGACATTAAAAAAAACAGACTGATGATGTTTTGACCGATGCTGGATTAGGTATCACACCTGAGGTATCAGACGTCAGTGAGTCTGTATCAGACTTTAGGTATCTGTAATCAGGTATTAGGTCTCAGACTTTAACCATTGAGAATAGAAATGATCTATTTCACTGTATTGTTCAAAAACACAATGAAATTAGGAGTGCTACTCCTGGTTGGTGCGTTTAAGAATTAAAAACACATTGTGAGTAAAAAATAGCCTCACTCACATTGAACTACCAGGGCAAACTACTAATGGACAAATAAATATGTAAATATACAGCACACAGTAAAGTGTCTGTAGTATACACCTGAGTCAGGAGAGCATTGCAGCAGTATAGAGATTATTGCGCAGTGGAATTTGCACAAGAATAATGATATTGCGGATTGTAATGTTAATTCATTTTGATGGGGGTTATAGTGTCAATGACCTTGGGAAAGAAACTGTTCATAAGTCAAGTGGTCTGTGCTGAAAACGCCCTGTAGTGCCTGCCAGAGGGCAGCAGGTCAAGTGGAAGTACAGATGCTGCTGTGCCTTTTGTGACCACAGCCGTGGTGTTGGCAGACCAGGAGAGGTCGTCAGAAATGTGGGTTCCCAGGAATTTAAAGTTATGAACCCTTGTCCACGAAGTTTCCGTTGATGAATAGCGGGGGGGGGTCTGTGTAGTGCTTCCCGAAATCTGTGATGAGTTCCTGGGTTCTTGTGTTTTTCCGTGTCAGACTGTTTGCTGAACACCACAGTGTCAGTTTCCGGACCTCATCTCCTCCTGAAATGAGGTCGACCACAGTGGTGTCATCCGCAAATTTAATGATGGGTTGGTGTGCAGTCGTGATTGTAAAGTGAGTGTGAGCACGAGGGTGGAGGGGAGAGGTGGGGACCAATCTTGACAGTTTGTGGGCAGTTTGTAAGAAAGTCCTTAATCCGAGTGCAGGTGTGAGCGGAGAGGCCCAGGTCAGACAGTTTGCTGATTAGTGTATCTGGGATGATTGCAGTGAATGCTGAACTGTAATCAATGAAAAGTGTCCTTACATGACTCCCTCTGTGTTGTGAGTGTCTCAACGCTGCATGGAGAGCTATAGTGAACCAACCAACTGTCAAAAATTCCATTCTCAGTATTTCATCTTTCTCTGGCTTCGTCAACTATGCTGCCAGTGTAAGTGTGACAGCGGGGCTGGTATTGTTTTCACCACGTGGGTGTGTGTGGCAAAATGTGGTACTGGAGACACCTACTGTAGCAGAAACTTCCACAGAGGCTCAAACTCAAAGTGTGAAAAGGTAGCAAAAATTTTTTATATTTGATATTTAATTTTTCGTTTGTTTGTTTTATGTGACTCCAAAGAAGAAACAAAACACAGTACCAAAAAACGGTAAATAACGGATGGAGTGACAGGTTGACCAAACTTAGGGAAAGGCAGCGAAGATGACCGGGCTAGGTCATTATCGTTGCATTATGCCAAAATATTGGCCTGATGAATCCCTGGACTCCCAAATCTTTGGGACTTGGGGGGCCTCTGGGCTGCCTATAACGTCTCTCAGACTGAGGAGAAATGTTATCATTAAAATGTTTTTTGAATTACTCTTGGACCAAAACCTCAGGAGGCCTTAAGTCATGACTGACATGCCCCTTGTTTTACGGATTTTCTCCTAATTTTGCCAGTTAGGAGCTACTTTTGAGTTATTTATCTTTCTTGTTTGGCTGTTCAACACGCAGGAAGTGTAAGAGAATAGAATAGAAGGATTTGATGCTTTAGATCTGATACCTGAGGTTTCCAATTCCCTGACACATAACCTGAGACCCAAAAATGTGCCCTGAAGTATTTTTGTTCCAAGAAATCGATGTTTTATCTGATTCTTTAGTCTGGGGATGTTACAAAATTGACAAAGTACATATATTGTTTTAGACAATTCCCTCCACCGTGAGATCTAATTCTCTCCCTCTCTCTCTTTCTGTCTGTCACTATAGAAACAGAGACGCACAAAGGTTCATCAGAGAGTTCCAACTAAAGAGAAGCCGCATAGCTGTGACCAATGTGGGCATACTTTCACAACTTCAAGTAATTTAAAAACCCACCAGCGCACGCACACTGGAGAGAAACCATACAGCTGCGATCAATGTGGGACTTGTTTCACCACAGCAGGTGCACTAAAAACCCACCAACACATTCACACTGGAGAGAGACCGTACAGCTGTGATCAGTGTGGAGCAGCTTTTAGCAAGTCATGTTACTTAAAAACCCACCAACGCATTCACACTGGAGAGAAACCGTACAGCTGTGATGAGTGTGGAGCCGCTTTTAGTACATCAGGTTACCTAAAAATCCACCAGCGTATTCACACTGGAGAAAAACCATACAGCTGTGACCAATGTGGGGCTTGTTTCACCACATCGGGTAATCTAAAAATCCATAAACGCATTCACACTGGAGAGAAACCGTACAGCTGTGACCAATGTGGAGCTAAAAACCCCTAAAACAAACACACAGAGAAAAGTAAGAGAAACCTACAGGATAGCCAGCACACACAGTTCAGTAGGTTATATGACCTCAAATCCCACCAACGCATCCACACTGGGGAGAAACCATACACCTGTGACCAATGTGGGAAGGCTTTTGTGAGTTCATCTAACTTACAAACCCACCGGCGCATTCACACTGGAGAGAAACCGTACAGCTGTGACCAATGTGGAGCAGGTTTCTCACAGTCAGGGGGTCTAAAAAACCATCAACGTATTCACACCGGAGAGAAACCTTACAATGTGGTGCTTTCAGTAGGTTATATGACATCAACCTCCACCAACCACCAACATCCCCAACAAAACCATACACCTGCACCACCATGGTGGGAACTTTGTTTTGTGGCTTTTGTGAGTAAACCCTACAAACCCAACACACTGGAGAACACTGGTACAGCTGTGACCAATGTGGGAGGTGGGTCTCACAGTCAGGGGGGTAAAAAACCATCAAATATTTCACACTACTAGAGAGAAAATTACAAACTGTGATCAATGTGGGTCAGCTTTCGGTAGGTTATATGACCTGAAATCCCACCGTCGCATTCACACTGGAGAGAAACCATACACCTGTGACCAATGTGGGAAAGCTTTCACCATGCCACGTCAACTAAGTAAGCATCGACGTGTTCACACTGGGGAGAGACGTTACTGGTGTAGTCAGTGTGGAAAAACTTACCGCCAAATTTTTGGTTTAAGGAAACATCAACAAATTCATGCTGGAGAGACTGCTTCAGAACTAAAAATAATTTCTTGTTGAGACCGCTGTGGAGTATTTAGATTTTTCAAGCTTCAAATAAGCCATAACACTTCCCAACCTGGAATTATATCAGAACTGGACAGATCCAAACCATGTGACACAGAGTGGTTTCATGTCCGTGACAGCTAGAGCAGGTGGTAACTGATCTGGAAGCATCTGAAAGTGTCTACATATTACTTTAAACTGTTAGAAACTATGTCTAATGCACACTGATGTGTAATGAATTTTTGACAATGCAAATTGTTACATTTCATCTGAAATTTCAGTACCAGAGTCCTGTAGTGCACTGCTCTCTAAAAGGATTTAATGAAAGAGAGGCTATTTCTGGATATTAGGCCTCACGGCAAATTTCTCCATCCAACCACATGTTGGTGCAGATAGGAAGAAAACATAAGCAAAGCTTTTTCATTAAATCACGATCCAGACAGTTTGTTTGTTTTCCAAAACAAATAAAATAGTCAGCTGTGTGTGTGTGTGTGTGTGTGTGTGTGTGTGTGTGTGTGTGTGTGTGTAGAGCAGGAAGTGAGAGCCGATCACAAGAGGTCACTTGAATTTCACGTGGAGGCGCATTTTAATACCAGGTATGAACAGGGCCTTCTTTTCTTTGGTTAGTCCAATTATTTAGAAACCCAGTTAATATGACTAAGCAAACGTTTTATGCAAATTAGTTTGAAATGGGCAAGTTATGAAGAGTAAAGCTTAATACAATTTGTCGTGTGACCACGCTCCAGTTTAGTGACCATGTATGATTATTATTATTGTGTTGTGTAATCCCCATTCATTTATTAATAGTGTTAGAAGCCATCTTTTCCCTTTTTTTGGTCAATTGGTTTTGAATGACGTCTCCATGCTTGTAACGTTTTTTTTTAATTTTTATTTTATTTCTTCAATAGTAATGTCAGTTTCCCGTTTCATCGTTTCTTTTAAATGTTTGGGGTCATGGTGGAAGATGAAGATACAACTTTTGTGTGTGAACTCCAGATTAAACGGGTTAAGGTTTAATGGAGGAATGACTCTGTTTTCCAGCAGAAACAAAGGAGACGAGGGAAACGCTCTGTACCCCCCCAGTATCCCCCAGGGGATAAAACGGTCAACTCCTGGTGTACGCACTCTCGTCTCTTCTTCACTCATCTTTTGCATCCTTTGCTTTTCTTTCTTGCTCTTCTGCCATTTCTGTTTTTCATCTCTGTGCCTTTTGCCACATGCTCTTAGAGTAACTTGTCCTTTGTCCATACGCATGATCCTTACAGGCCAAGTTAATTCAAGACTAAATAAGAAGAGCTGAAGTGTCTTAGAACATCTTTATAACTTTTCACTTATTACTACGGCTTTGCGTTGTCGGGCCAACGCCAAATTCTTCCAAAGTTGAAAAGCGAAAGTTAAGAACTACAGCTGGTGAATTATTCCGCCATCGACCCAGCCCATACAGGCTGTACGTCTGCCCACAACTGCCTACTCAAGTACAACCAGCGATGTATCACCAGAGAGAAATCTGCCCGCATAAACATGAGAGACCCCCCGGTTGAGCCCGTTGCCTCAGGGACACCACCCTGGAGTTCCTTCGTAAAGAGGTTCCCAGTGTCCACATCAACTGCTGGTTCCAACCAGGAACATCACCAGAAACGCCCAATGCAGCTCAAAGTAGACAAAACTATCCTCCACCTGCTCATGACTGGGGTAATGTCAACATGATACAATTAGTCCTTAAATCTCTTCACAGCTATCCTAGTGTCAATTATTAGAATAACCACACAGTAAATGATCATACTCTCTCTCACCATTGCCCAAGTACAGTTTATCTTACTATCCACAGATAAAGCTTATTCGTTTGGCTCCACTTGGATGAATTGAAGTGCTTTACATTTATCTCGTTTTAATAAATGCTCTCATTTAGACCATGTCGTTCTGCATATCCCTTGAAGTAGAGACGGAGAACAATTGAATTGAGAAGTCACGGCTTCCGATATCAGACTGATTAATTGGATTCATTTTTTTTTAAGCCTACATTTGATTTACATTTTGTCAAATTGTCCACGTTAACACTGTGCTGAGTTAGCTATTAGCAGCTCCTGTTTGTCGTGTAGCAGACAGCCATCGTTGGATCACTGTGATACTGAAGGAAACCTAAAGCAGAGTGCTTTTAATCTGCTGATGATTTCTCCGAATCTGTTTGATCATGTTTAATTCATGCTTGTTTACTTGAACATCGTAATTTTGGTAACAGTCTTTCAATGTGATATTTTCCCTCTTCTCCTGTTTACATTCAAATTGTTTTGAAAATCATTGTGTGATATTTTAACTGTTCTTATTTCATTCTAACAGATTATTTGAAGACATTTATTCCTTTTTTTACATTTTGAACATTGTTACTGTTCTTATAGCTGATTTTGGCTTTTGATATATATGTTTAGTCAGCGTATGATCGATTGCTCATCTCATGGCGGTTGGTTGCTAAGTCCTTGATAATGACCTGCTCATTTTTTGTCTATCGATTGATTATTGCTCATCCCTGGTTTGGATTGAACTATTAACTGATTATTTCTGTACTTAATTATTAATTGGTTACTTTGATTGAACTTCAAATGAATTCTTATACTGTCTGTGTGCACTGTAAACTTTCAGGGTGATGCAATGTATCCTCATGGTTGAGTTCCGCCTTTTTCGTTTCGCCAACATAATGTTATCGACTAACTTGACTTACGGAAAATCGATTTTTGCCATTTGTGTATTGATTCAGAATCATATAAGATAATCGTTATTTACCTCATTCCAACTTCTCAGTTGTGACGGTTTTCTGCAACTCTGGGTCTTATGATACAAGCTAAATGTTTCCGAGTATTGGAGCGTCGTCCAGTAACGTTTTAAAGTCGTCACCTTGGGCAATAATGATGAAAGTTTTTCACCATTTTTATGACTAAACAGCTGATTTACTGAGAGAATAATGGGCAGATTCATCAATAAAATTAATAACTATACTAACACTCCCTCTTGGGTTTGTCAGTGCTTCCTGGTTCCTAGTGTGCTGTCGTCTCATTTCTGTTTGCTGGTAGCAACTAATTACCTGCTGTACATTTAGCGATAATGGCTCCGCACCATGGAAACCAAATTGTTAGCCGCGGTAGTTAGCCAGCCCCCAGTAGCCGGTGCGAGCCGACACAGCGGAGCTGCCACTCCACCCCGGGCGAGTCCCGAGCAGCCGGGAAGCCAGAGCGCTGAGTGACTGTAACAGGAAGCGTAGCCGTAAGCAGAAGCCCGTGGTTCAACACCGACCAGTTCACATTTCAAACAGATACTCCCCACTCAGCAATACACCCGCTGAGAAACCAACCCTGGGTATTGGCAGCTGTCTGGATAAACGTGAAGTTCGCGACACCAGCGACCAGAGTCGGATCTCTTCCTGGGGCCAGAGCGGGCGACGTCGAATCCTGTTTAAATCTGCTGGCTATAGATTAATGTAAATATAGTGAGATTGTCATTCACGCCGTGATACGAAACCCGATTACGTCAATCACTAAAATTAATGTTGAGTCGGTGTGTACATGTGCAAAGACCATGTCGGACTCCGTAGTTTTCTCTGGGCCCCTGCCTGATCTGACCAGCGATGATATGTAGCCGCATGTCATCATTCAACCTCTGGCTGTCGAGGTGGTGCCCAGCAAACGAGATGTGCTTTGTAGATAATTAATGGACTTTCTGGGGAAGACCTGGTCTGATCAGGAGAGACGGCATACATCCCACTTTGGATGGAGCAGCTCTCATATCTAGAAATCTGACTGAGTTTATTAGTAGACCAAAACAGACCTAAGACCAGGAGGCAGAGTTGCAGTCTTACACACTTCTCTGTTTTTCCAGTACAGCAGTCACCCTCCCAAACTCCCATAGAGACTTCGTCTGCCCCCGACCACCTAAATTAATTAACTCAAAAATAAGCAGAAGAGGAGTTGTACACAGAAACCTAATAAAAAATTAAGACCATCACTGCAGAAGTACAACAAAATAGGAGAATTAAATGTGGACTCTTAAACATTAGATCGCTCCTATCAGAAGCCGTGTTAGTAAATGATCTAATATCTGATCATCATATTGATTTAATTAGTCTCACTGAAACCTGGCTGCGTCACGATCGGTATGTTAGCCTAAATGAATCCACTCCCCCGAGTCATATCAATACTCACATTCCTTGAGACACCAGCCGAGGTGGTGGAGTTGGAGCCATTTTTTACCTCAAGCTGATAATCAACCCTAAACATAAACTCAATTATAACTAATTTGAAAGTTCTTTTTCTTACATATTCATCATGGAAAAATTTAAAGCCTATTTTACTGATAATGAACTGCATTATCTCAGTATTAGACTCAATTGGCTTCGCTCAGGGTGTAAAAAAACCATTCACTGTTTTAACCACACGCTGGACCTCGTTCTGACTTATGGGATCGAAATTAAACATTTAATAGTCTTTCCACAGAATATTCTTTTATCGGACCATTATTTAATAACTTTTGAATTCCTGTTAATGGACTACACGCAATTGGGCAAAAAAAATGTCTTTTCTAGATGTCTATCTGATAGTGCTGCAGTTACAGTACAACAGAGGACTCTATGCTAACTCTAGTCCCTCCTAAATTGACCATCTTGTTGATGGTGCTGCAGAAATGTCACAAAACCACAGGATGACATGTGGATCAGGATCCGACCCATGGGAGCTTAGGGTGTGTCTTAGGAATCAGACTGAATGTTAAACTGGGACCTACAATGCGAGTGTATACACTCGCCCAGCACTTTATTAGGAACACCTGCTTATTCATGCAGTTAACCAGTCAGCCAATCACATGGCAGCAGTTCACTGCATAAAATCCTGAGGATCCAGGTCAGGAGCTTCGGTTAAAGTTCCCATCAAACTTCAGAATGGGGAAGAAATCCGATTTGACCGTGCCAGACGAGCTGGTTTGAGTGTTTCTGAAGCTGCTGGTGTCCTGGGATGTTCACACACAACAGTCTCCAGAGTCTTGGCTCAGGACGGAGCCAGAAACAAAAACCATCCAGCGAGCATCAGTTCACGTGGATGAGAGAGGTCAGAGGAGAACGGCCAGACTGGTTGCAGCTGACAGAGGCTACGGTAACTCAGGTAACCAGTCTTTACGACCGTGGTGAGCAGAGAAGCTTCTCTTCAGCAGCATGAATCCATGGACCCAACCTCCCTTGTGTCAACAGTCCAGGCTGCTGCTGGTGGTGGGGAGGTTTTCTTGGCTCCACTTTGGCCTCTTAATACCAACCATTCATAGTTTGATGCCACAGCCTGTCCGAGTGTCGGCCCTGACCATGTGCTTCCCTCTTTGGCCACAGTTTACCAGCTTCTAATGGCTGCTTCCAGCAGGATAAAGCTCCATGTCACAAACTGGTTTCATGAGTTCAGTGGACTCCAGTGGCCTCCCCAGTCACCAGACCTGGATCCATTAGAACACCTCTGGGATGTGGTAGAACAGGAATGTGAAGTTGACAAATCTGTCAACTTGGACCAGAACCTGAGAAGAACGTTTCCAACATCTGGTGGAATCCAGACCACGAGGACCTGAGGAAAAGCCCAGTATTGGTGTGTTGTTCCTAATGAGGTGCTCAGTGGGTGAATACTGCCCGTTTATAAGGTACACTTAGGTAAAAGTCATGTCCTGTAATGAACTGGAACTGATGCAGATAAACTGAAAACAGTAAAGGTAATGAAAATAGAGTTAAAGTAAAACAAATAATAAGAGTTGCTGACATGTTGATTGGTTCACATGGAATAATTTACAACATTGTAAATCTTAATACATTAATTGTGTCATGATAGTTGTTTAGATTTTAGTAGTGATGCTTTTTAACGGTACATTATTGCCGGAGATTTTTCCTTTATCTCGAAACTTGGCCTGCTGCTGTACACAGTGTACTTACAGTACATGTACATGACAACTTGATCCCAGGTGATGAGCCCGAGGAAGAAAATTCCCAACAACTGAAAGCTCAGGGTGGGAGGTTGTCATTTAGAGCTGCTCCCCCTGCATCGGACTCCAGAGTCTGGTGTCGGTTTGAATCCAAAGTAAACTCTGATGTCTGTAGACAAGCTCGAGAGTTTCCGTCTCGTGTGTCGGTGACCGCGGAGTTTTATTTCTTCCGTCTGTCAGAACAAAGCGGATTACATGTGCGGAGTTTAAAATGAGAGCCGGACTCCCTCAGTGATACACTGATGCTCCAGGACGGGTTTCTCTGCAGCAGGACGCGTCCTGCCCCGCAGCTCTGCGAACCCACTGAAATCTTAAAGTGTGGAGGGAAAGTGTTTCATCAACTTCTAAACTTTTAAAAGTAAAAGATTCAAAAAGGACAAACGTTTTATGTGCAGGTTTTCTCTCGGTGTGGACACAAGTCAATTCCCTCTGGGCGTAAGAATAAAAACAAACTCTTTGTTTACCTAAAATGCAACACAAGGTGTTTTACACCACAGAATCCGGACGTTTACCAGAACAACAGCAGGATAAAAAAAAAACCTGTTAAAAGATGAAGCTGAGGATTTCATTTCAAAGTGTCAGCAGATTTACAGTCTCTTAATCCTGAGTAAACTGACGAGTGAGATCTGAGTTCAGGTTTAATGACTAATCCCTCTAGAGTCAAGCTCCTGTACCTGAGCTGCGTCGGCCACAGGAGTCACAGCGCCCTCTGGTGGACAAACCTTGCAACGGCGACACCGGTAATTAAATAACTCAAGCGCCTTTTTTTCCCCCCCGCTTTCCGTTGCTTTCATTTCTTGTCCCTTACCGGCCGTTGTAGACGCAGACACCGAATTGTCTGCGGTTCACTTTACTCTGATGGAAACACTCTTCTCCGACAGGAGCCTGGTCCCGCAGACTTGGATCGGTCCTGTCACACCTGTTGGAAAACGCCTCTAGTGGCTCGTTGGCACAGTCGGGGTGAGTGTTTCCATCCCGCTCCACATCCGGTCCCCCCGTGACCCAGCTGCTTTCTCCACCTGTCACCTGAGCCTCGGTCTGCTCGCGCTCGCATCGTCGGATTCTCCGACAGCGGACGCCTTAGCAACAGTAACCAAGGGGGGCGGGGCGGGGCTCGGCGGGGGCTCCGCTCGTCTCAGACGAGCTTCCGGTTACCGCGAGACAGCGCGGAGATCGCGAGAACACAAAGTGGCGGCAACAAACAGAACCCGTCAGTCGTAGGGATCTGCTGGACTTGATCGACCGGGACCACTACAGGACCAGGATGAAGGAGGAGAACCAGGACCCGGATTTCACCGATCACGACCACTACAAGACCCCGATAAAGGAGGAGAACCAGGACCCGGATTTCATAGACCGGGATGACTGCAAGACCGCGAAAAAGGGGGAGAACCAGGACCCGGGTTTTATAGACCAGGACCACTACAAGACCGCGATAAAGGAGGAGAACCAGGACCCGGATTTCATAGACCAGGACCACTGCAAGACCTCGATAAAGGAGGAGAACCAGGACCCGGATTTCATAGACCGGGATGACTGCAAGACCGCGATAAAGGGGGAGAACCAGGACCCGGGTTTTATAGACCAGGACCACAACAAGATCGCGATAAAGGAGGAGAACCAGGACCCGGATTTCATCGACCAGGACCAGCAGGAGAGCGGTACGACGGAGGAGAGCCAGGACCCGGCCCCCCGGAGCAACGAGCCCGCCGGGCCCACCGGTCTACAGGTCAGTGTTCACGACTTGGTGGGTTCGAGCCGCCGGTTTTTGTGGCATCAGAAAGACAAACGGTTCGTGTTGATCTGTTTTCCCGGTTTCGCCTTGAAACGAGGCCGCATAACGTCTTAGCTGCTACAGTTACTCGGCGCTGTACATGAATCAAATATTCATTCGTTTAGCTGACCAGCGAGGCCGGCAACGGTTCGTCGTTTAGTCGACTAATCGTACACTTTCCTAATTATTCTCAACATGGCAGTGACACGGGAGCTGCCTGAACTCTCGGGGGTGTTGCCGGGTTTGGCAGAGAAACAGTGGGCGGCTGTAGGATAATTCAGGGGGATTACAATGACATTCAGACAGTGAACTGAACCGTAACTATGGAACCTTTTCGTGTCTATTTGGGCTTTTACTAAAAACCATACACAGGCAGGAAACTGTCACCAATCTGGCAACACCGCTCACTCCCGTAGTGGAGTTATCAGCAGTTGCACATGTGGTGTAGGAAGAAATAAAATCAGCAATATCTTGGTGATTCAATTCGAGTCCCATTGACGGCAGCGCACACGACCGCGGGGCTAAGACTTGACCCGAGGGGGCTTCCGCTCAACCTCAGGACTGTTTTGAGTGTAGTCACTTGGATTTATTTACCCAAGTCATGAAGACTATACATCCACTGTCACGATTAACATGAAGAAGTTTATTGATAAATAAAGCCCCTGCTGAGGGACTGCAATGCTGCCAGGTCCAACCCGAAGAGAGCCGTCAAGGACGTAAAAGCAGCTTACGGGCAGAGAATTGAAGGACACCTGAGTGATGGAGACCCCCGGCGTGTATGGCAAGGCATTCAGCACCTCACAAACTGCTAGAGGCAGCGAAGACCCAGTGACTCTCTAGCTGAGGATCACAACCACTTCTTCGCCCACTTGGAGGTGAATACGGTGAATGAGGCGGGGACTGCACCGCAACCGACCGCAAACAGCAGGGCACTTATGGTTAGCGCAGATGATGCCAGGAGAGAGCTCCGTAGTGTTAACCCCAGGAAGGCCTTCCTGGGGGGGGGCACTCAGAGACTGTGTGAATCAGCTGGTAACATCTTTAACTCGTCCCCAAATGTTTTAATTCGGCCATCGCTGTGCATGTCCCCAAGAAAACGGCTATCAACAGTCTTCATGACAACAGAACTGTGGCTCTCACCTCCAATGTAATGAAGTGTTTTTAGAGGCTGGTCCTAAGACACGTTAAATCTTCACTTCCACCCACTCTGGACCAACACCAATTTGTCTACGGAGCCAACAGGTCAAGGGTGTGGATATTGATCGTGGACTTCAGCTCTGTGTTCGATACGATCATAGCCAGCACAGTGGTGACCACCTTGTCAACCTGGGGGTCAGTCAGCACACATGCAGATTTTTTTTGTATTTTTATTAATTTGATTACAGTAAAACATTCAGCAACAGCTATTTAGACGAACACGTGCTCCACATTATCCTTAGAGTTTCTCGGATGTTCGGTACAAATTTCAACCCAATCCGGTGAAAAATAAGTGACGGGTGAGGCTGAGAATGCAAGTACAAAGAATCACAATAATTACGAAATTTAACTTCAAGGGCCAAACTTCAAAAATTCACAACTAAGAAAGTATTTGGAGCTTTTTTTATTGCAAGGGCTCATGAATTAATTTTTTCACAAGATTTTTTTTTTCTTTTTTAAGAAAATCGCTGACATGAACTGGAAAGTCCTAGGTGAGTTGGAACAAAATGACCCATTACAAAGAAACCGTGTTAATTGGGTCAATATTAGATTAGCAAAGATGTTACTCGTTATATTGTTTTGTTGAACTTGATGATAAAAATTTTGATTGTTTGTCAGACGGTGCCCTCAATCCCGAGTTTGAAGCTGAATAAAACTTATGATAATAATTGTTCTTGTTTTGCATTCAAACACACAGGAAGTCTTATCTTTATCAATTAGTCCCGACGTAGCCGGCGCAGACAACCTCGCTTTCAGGACTCAGAAAACTAAAAGATGATACAACGATTTGTTGCTTCAGACCTGATACCTGAGATTTGAAGTCTGATGTCGAATTCCCTTACACAGGACTATAAAATTGACATAGTACATGTATGGTTTTAGACAATTTGGTCCACCATGAGATCTAAATCTCTTCCTCTCTGTCTTTCACTATAGAAACAGAGACGCACAAAGATTCATCAAAGAGTTCACACTAAAGAGAAGCTGCATACCTGTGACCAATGTGGGCATAGTTTTACGAGTTCAAGTGGATTAAAAACCCACCAACGCGTTCACACCGGAGAAAAACCATACAACTGTGACCAATGTGGAGCACTTTTCTCACAGTTAGGGAATCTGAAAATTCACCAACGCCGTCACGCTGGAGAGAAACCTCACAGCTGTGACCAATGTGCAAAAGGTTTTGTGACTTTAGATAAATTACAAATCCACCGACGCAGTCACACTGGAGAGAAACCGTACAGCTGTGATCGATGTGGAAAAGCTTTCTCCCAGTCAGGGAGTCTGAAAAACCACCAGTGTGTTCACACTAATCCAGTGCGGGTAAGTGCTCTCTTCTTCGAGTGTCTCACTAGCTCATAAACACATCAATAAGTCTAACATCCCACCAACACTGCACATTTTAGAACACTGAACAGGGCCGGACCAGCTGTCTTCTTTATATGCCAAGTGTGTTCTGACTCACTGAGACTGATAACAATCTTCACAACTCACTCTGGGAAACATAGTAAAACATACTGTATTTCATTAACTATATTATTTCTGTTTTTTAAGGGAGACATATTGTTAAAGACATTTATGAAAAATGTGCCAAGTAAAATTTGGAAAGGGCGATAAGGACAAAAAAATTCTAATTTTGATTATTTTCAAGCTTAAACAATTAAAGATTTTAGTAGATTTTTTTTTTGGTCAGAAAATAAAATGATTAAAACATGTTTTGGTTTCACAGGCAAGTCATTTGAACACATCATAAGATTTTTAAGGGAAATGTCAAATTTGCTATTTGATGGTTTGAAATATCTGATAACGATATAACGGCCAGCGAAGCGTGGGGAGTGTCTGAATCAGCTTTTACGGTCACGTACTTGTCACAATGTGCCGACATCTATTGCTAGTGTTTTCCTGCTTGTCCAATAATCCCTCTAACTTTACCAGTTCTATCTAGCTGGCTTCAGGTCTCAGGAATCATCTTAGGATCTTACCCCCCCCCCCACGAGTCCTCCTAAATGGTACTAAAAGCTCCCAGCAAAGAGTTTCCTCTTAAGAGCTTTTGACAAAACTGCTGAGACACTTTTAGTAAAGGCCAAAGTCCTGACAGTTACTGGTGTTAGACTGGTGACCAGTCAGGGTGGATGTATTGGTGGTTTGGAAGGTAGGTAGAAAAAACATAATAAGAATAAAAATATTCTAGATATTTTATGAACTGCTTCAAAGATTTCATACAGCACATGAGACAAAGGTTGAGGAGATTGTTTCGTGCATCAAATACTAAAACAAACCACCAGACTTTGATGCAGTAGTTCTATATTTAAGAGAATTTAGCAGATAATCCACGAAATCAATCATCATTCATCTTTTCATTGCAGTTGATGATATTGTAACGTGCTCTAAATGAGCTTTCAAACAAACTAGGATCACAGGGGTGAAGTTCTGGTTTGATGACTAATTCTGTTGAGGCTGAGATCAGCACTGTAAACTGTATTTTTCTGTTGTCCAGGTAGCATAGCATTGTACAAAACCTCCCCAGTGTTATGGTATCAGTACGATGTGTTGGTCAGTCGAAGGGCAACAACAGTATTTTTCTGCAGTCAAAATATGCTTCATATTGTAAGTTAGTTTTATAAGTTATCTATTGTTGTATTTTGCCAAAATGTTGGCTCGATGAAGCGATTGCTCGCAGCAGCAGACAGAATTAGATTTTGAGCAGGTCTTTTGGGATTTGGTAGTCCTCTGGACTGCCTCTGACTTCTCTCAGACTAAGGAGACATTTTTAAAGTTAAAATGTTTTGTTAATTATTCTCAGACCAAAACCTCTGAAGTCTTAAAGTCAGGACTGGTTTCGGTTTCTGCCCCTGTTTTCAGACTTATGGAATCAGGAATCAGACCTCAGACTTCTGGCATCAAAAAGTATGCTATTTTTCAGGAATTTTATGTTGCTGTTACAAGGAAATTACGTTTATTAAATAAATGTTAGATTAGCAAAGATGGTACTTTTTATATTGTTTTGCTAATGTTAATGTCCTGATGTTTCAGACGGTGATCTGAATCTGGAGTGTAAAGCTTAAGACTTAAGTTAATTATCCTCTTGTTTTGCTTTTCAACAAGCAGGAAGTGTTATCTCTCCCAATTCATGTAGCTGATACAGACCACTTCCTTTCCACTGCTCAGGAAACTATAAAAAGGTTCTGATGCTTTAGACCTGATACCTGAGGTTTGAGGTTTGATGTCCTGACACATGAATTGAGACCCATGAACTGTATGAATTATGCTGTTTTGTCTGATGTCTGCGAACTGATGCTTCTAGGGATGATATAAAATGGGTTTTAGACAACTTGGTCCACCATGAGATCAAATTCTCTCCCCCTCTCTCTTTCTGTATGTCTGTCTGTCACTATAGAAACAGAGACGAGCAAAGATTCATCAGAGAGTTCAAACTATAGAGAAGCCGCATAGCTGTGACCAATGTGGGCATACTTTTACGACTTCAACAAATTTACAAATCCACCAACACATTCACATGGGAGAGAAACCATACATCTGTGAGCAATGTGGAAAAGCTTTTAAGACTTCAAGCAGTTTAAAAACCCACCAACACCGTCACAATGGAGAGAAACCGTACAGCTGTGACCAATGTGGGCATGCTTTTACGACTTTAAAGAATCTAAAAATCCACCAACACATTCACACTGGAGAGAAACCATACAGCTGTGAGCAATGTGGAAAAGCCTTTACGACTTCAAGTAGTTTAAGCATCCACCAACGTGTTCACACTGGAGAGAAACCATACAGCTGTGACAGATGTGGGAAAGCTTTTTCTCGGGCATATCGCTTAAGAAGACATCAACATATTCATACTGGAGAGAAACCACACAGTTGTGACCAGTGTGGGAAATCTTTCATTGAATTCAGTTCTCTAAAAACTCATCAACTTGTTCACACTGGAGAGAAACCGTACAGCTGTGGTCAATGTGGAAAAGCTTTTACGGCTTTAAGTAGTTTAAAGATCCACCAGCGTATTCACACTGGAGAGAGACCGTCCAGCTGTGATCAGTGAGAAGCAGTTTTTAGCAGGTCATGTTACCTAAAATTCCACCAACGTATTCACACTGGACAAAAAACATACAGCTGTGATGAATGTGGGAACGCTTTTGAGACTTTAGGTCAATTACAAACCCATTATGCTGTCACAACAGAAAGAAAGAAAAACTGTGACCGTTGTGGTTGAGGTTTGGTCAGCTGCTTTATCCTGCCTTCAGTCTTTTATGCTAAATGTCTCCTGACTCACTGAGATTAATATAAATCTTTATAATTTACTTTTGGACAGAAAGCAAAACATTTCACTGAATATTTTATAACTCTTCTAAGAAAGACATATGGGTATATAGTTCTGTAACATAATAAAATGCATTTATTAAAATTTTAACAGGAGTAAAAAGGGAAATGGTTGAGTTGGCCAAAAGGTGAAATTTTTTTTATTTTCAATATTTTTTCCTGCAAAAATAAAATGATTAAATCATATTTTCTGACCTCACGTGCGAGACATTTGAACAATAATTAGTTATATCCCCAGTGGGAATCAAATGTAAAAATAATTTGAAATTAAAGGCAGAAAAGGAAACGCGTTTTAATAGAAAAATAGATGTCCACAATTAATAACATAATGTGGGTAAATGGTTTTGCGTTATGCTTGTTATAGAGATAAAATGTTTTAACGATGTCAGAGTCACTAGTATAATGATAAGCTATCAAGTGCTAACTGCCCTGTATTATCTACCTTGCATTACACGTTAAATTTCAATAATAAATAATGAGTATAATTTGTCAGTTGGTGCCTCCTGGCAGAGGTGTAATTACTTACACCCCTGACAGTGACCGACCGTCGCTGCTATCAGCCCGTGATTACTAAATGAAGCTGGCAATAGTGTGGTAAGAAAAAAGAGAGCCCAACGGATTTTTAAGGGACGTGCTGATTTTGATATGCGAGGGTTTGAAAAACTCCCCATGGGGAGTGTCTGAATCAGCTTTCCCTGTATTTACTCGCCACAGTGTGATCGAATGACGTCAGCATTAGGTCTGAAAAAGTAATGTCTCATAGACAAATGAGACAAACCACTGGTTTAATATCTTTGCTGAAAATCGGGCGTTTCCAAAGCACCCACTGTAAGTGTACTGATATGGAAGCCGCAGATATATTTACCATCACGCTATAGGTCAGTGGCTCATTGCCATGGCATTAGCTTGCTTGGCTAAGTAATTTAGCAACAGATAAACTGTATGCGTGTGCTTTATAGTCAGCGCTGTACTGACGGGGGGGAAAATGATGGGGTCATTGTTCATCAGCTCACTAGAACTGTCTCACTGCCTGTTTCACAAGCTCAAAACCAAGTTTGTCAATAGGCTACAGCCCCTCAACTACCATAGCAGCGCAGTGGCTTACTGCAGTAAAACTAGACATGGCTGACACAACTGCTGTCAAGCTTAATTAATGAGGGGATGTGGTTTTTTTGTTTTGTTTTTTCCATTCAAGCGATGTATTACAGGTCAAAATTAGCTCCTTACCAAACGCCAACTCCGTTCAGCCCTGCAGCAGTCAGCTGAGCTGCAATACGTTTAGTAAACTTAGAGGGATTAGCGTGTTGCTAACAGCGGAGTCTCATCGAACTCTGCAGTAGCAACAGTATTAACAAAAAAGCTCAAGCACCAATTTTTTTGGACTTCCATTACTTTAATTTCTTCTTATCGGCCATTATAAACACTGATACCAATTTCTCTGCAATTAGCTCAAATCTGCCTGCTGATGTTAACAGTTGGACACTAGTACGAATGTCACATAATACAATGGTGAACAGGTAGAGAAGCAGCCATGTTTACAGTGATTAGCATCAAAAGGGATTTAATTAACCACATTTCTTATACTTGTTGAGCCAAGAAAAAAAACACCAAACATTTTCTGGTTCAACCATATCAGATGTAAAGATTTGCTGCTTTTCTGTTTTCTCACACTGATACATTCAGTACCGTCTTCTGCTGTTGGACAAATGAGATCAACACTTCGGGGAAACTGCATTGGACATTTTACACTGTTGTTTTAGCTGAACCCTTCTTTTCACTCTGGTGTGCTTTTTTTTTTTTTTTTAAATCGCTCCTCCTATTACACAACATGTTGTAGTCCTTTCTTTGGTAACATAGCCATTGTGATATATATTTGCCTTTGTAGTGATAATGTTTTTATTGAAAAAATTGCAGGGGTTTCAATGCGAGTAACTGTCTGAGCGGCTGGACTCACCTGTATATAGGTCTTTTAAGTAGTTCTATTTTCTGACTGTTACTCTGCATCAAATAGTGCGTATGTGGTACACTCAATAAATCTGTAATAATGAACAGAGTTCTCTGGTTCACAAGGTAATATTTTTTTTCAAATCATCAACTTTCCAACACTGCACCCATCAGGTTGTGCTGCTCATGACATTTTTAATTCTTGCTATATCATATCATACATATTTTTATGATTTGTGATAAAGTAAGTCATAAAAATTTCACAGTATCATATGTCAAAATCGTTTTTTAAATGTCAGTACAGTAATTCATTTAAAAATGCGTAGTATGTAATAAAATAAAACGAGGACAGCTAGGGCCGAGGTGGAGGGGTCGTCCCATATGTTCTAAGGTAGTAGGTCAGTAACCGTTCAGTTTTTTTCTGAATCCACCCTCACAAAGAAGAAGTGCTGCCCCTGCCTTTCCCTAACCTGAAATCTCATTGTGTTCGAACCCTCAGGGCCACCGTAAAAACCAGAGAGTTGGAAAACCACCCGAGACCGACCCCTGAGGGGTTTAGGTGGAGGTAGTTTACTGCTACAAAAGATGAGTGTGGGAAGTGCGCATCGTCTCATGTTGTTTGTTAGCTGGCAGTCAGTGTGTGTGCTGCAGTACTGCTGGTCGACAAAGACACTGATTCCCAGATGTCGATTGTAAATATAACTTTATTAGCATTCTCCAGTAGTGTCGGGTACATTAGGAGGAGCAGGGAGGGTTACACGGAGACAGAGGAAACTTAATGAAATCCCGTGACCAACCAGAGTCGTCATGGTAAAAGTCACACGGTTTCATGCAGAGGTCGGTGATCAGTGACCTCAACCTGAGCGGGTCATGACCTTTACAGAGACACAGATAAAATAACTTGTTTTATTTACAGAGCACAAGTGCTCCACAAAGAAGCACAAATAAAAGAAGTCGGGAAGACCATCAAAAAGGAACAAAAGCACAAACTACGATTAAAATAGCACATGAAACAGTTTAAATTAACAGGTAAAATAAGTTACAGAGCAAGGCAGAGAGTGAGTTTAGCCTAAGTTCTTCTAGAGGCTTGAATCCCTAACAGCAGAGGCCCTGTCACCCTTGGGCTTCAGCCTGGACCAGGGGACAACTCGCAGGGCCTTAACTGAAGATAACAAGCTACGGGCTGGCGAGTAATGATTTGAAAGCTCAGTCAGGCAGCTCGGTGTCATAATGGGCCTTAAAAGTCAAGAGTAAAATTTTAAAATCAATTCTAAAATGGACAGGCAGCCAGCGAAGGGGAAGCTGCGATCATGCTTTCGTGATTTGGTTAAAAGTCCGGTAGCTGCAGACAAGATGTAATAAAAGCAAATTGTTAAAAGAAATAAAGGATCTGATTCTAAATATATTTCTCAAGTGAAAGAAACACGACAGGGCAGGTCTTTCAACTTCAGATTCGAGAGTGAGGCTCTGGTGTAAAACAACTCCAAGGTTTTTAACAGCGGGTCCCACATGTCGAGCTAGAGACCAACAGCAGGCAGAACTTGGCCGTGGGTGAGCTCGGAGCCTACAACAAGGACTTCTGTTTTGGGTGAAGGAAAAATATTTCCTTTCCTTCCTCACGCAGTGAAATATTGGGCTCTTTAACGATTTGGCCCAAAGGGAGCAAATACAGAGAAAATAAAATTGGTCCTAGAACGGAGCCCTGCTGCACCTCATACCGGCACACTGCTTGAGAGGAGGTAAAACCATTAACCGACACAGCAGATTTTCTGTTAGAAAGGTACGAGGACAACCGGAGATGCAAACCCATGTTCTCAGCCTTTCCATAATCATTCGATCTAACTTCCTTGATATTATCTATGTAAAGGCGACACCGGGAGCACCAGGGTTGACTAAAAGGTCAGTGGTATTAAATAAGAATCTACGGTTGTGCTGATTGGTTTTGACGAGCTCTCAAAAGAAATTTGTTCTTGCATCTTTAGTTTCATTGGTATGAGATTGCAATAAAAAAGTTCGTATGCTCATCGTGTACCGAGAGCTTCGATGTTTTCCACTGTCTCGCAGTCGTCCTACGCTCCCTTCTTATCCTGCAGATTCCTACAGTAATCCAAGGTGGTGCGGTTGATGAATCAATGTTTCAGAGGAACAACATTATCTAAAGCAGTTGAAATGCACATGATTGAAGCAGTTCCCTAAGTCATTTGTGTTTGAGAGCAAATCTGAGGATTCACCACACTCCACAAATAATGAGGAAAATCGTAAAGCACGAGTATCGTCGAAGATTGCTTCGGCAAATATTCCGCTTGTGAGGATTCCTAGTTTATTTAGGGAGTTAAAAACCAGATGTCCAACGCTTGTATCTGTTTTCATGAGAGTGACCAAAATTTTTCTTTCTACGATTAATTTGCATATTTGTCACCAAGCAGATGCCTAAGGACAGAGATTAATCTGTTGTGGCCGACAGATAAGGATGTAAAGTGTGGTCATTTGGAATAAAAAGAGTTTTGACATAAAATTTGCTGTAAAAAGAACAACAATGTTGATTGTTATATATTATGTCTGTTTGTAGAAGTTGAGAAGATGTAAATCACAGGTTGAACTGTAATCTATGTCCTTTCCGAGTTGAATTTGATTAAATGCAACTTTTGATTCATTTAAAATTCTGTTATCTGTAAATTTTCCACATAATCAATATTTATATCAAAGCGTGGTTTGTGTGAGGAGGTGATGACCCCTCAGACTGAGCATCACTGAGGTAAAAGGGATCTCTGTCTAAAGACTACGTCCTCTACATTCATAAAATAGATTTATATTTTATAGTAATAAATACTCATAAATACATTTTCGGTATAGTCGCAGGAGAGTTCAGAGAGAAGCTGTTACCATGGTGACAATACCTGTTACCCCAATGCCGTCACAGGTTTTACAGGAGCCTCAGTTGTTATCTTCGCAACAGCAGGCTTTTATTTTGGAAAAAAAACAGCACGAGTGCAGATTGCCGTAGCGGACGCCTACTTCTGCCAAGAAAATGGGAGACAAAACACACACATTCACACCTGAGTGTGAAGCAAAGTCATGACCTGCTGTGTCGCAAATGTCATCAAGTGTTAAATATGACTACTGACCTAAAGTCCAACTCAAACATCCTGACCTGTAAATGTGAACATTGTTTGTTCACAACACGTCCTAAACCAAATCCCGTCAGAAACAAGAGGATGCAACGACGTGTTTGGTTTCGTAGTCATGTTCAGATTCAGAGTGAAAATACTTTTAGTGTCGCACAAGTTAACTGAATGAGATGTCACCTCAGGATTTTAACCATAAAATACAAGTCCTAAGGAGATATAACAATTTTTTTTATCTAGTCATAGCAGGAAAATGTTGTAATGTGGAAAAAATCATGTTATATATAAACTACAAAGTGTAGAGTGTATTTCTTTCGCTGCCGTTTCATAACTTTGACTCACCACGAGTACATTTATTTTTGTCATTCATATCAATCCGTCTTTTTGATCTTCCCGTCATGAAAGGGCTTCTATAAATTCCCCATTATTAGCTCTCGTCTATTTCAGAATCTGAACCATAGCAATAAAACAAAAGACTCTTTCAAAGTGTTGACTTAATGTTTCACACATTTAACTTAAAAGTTTTAAGATCAAAGATACATTGATTTTGTGTCATAAAATGTCATCATTCTAGAAACAGAGACACAAGACGAAGGAATAACAATCTGGTTTTCTTTTCTTGGCATGAATGGGCTTCCATATTATCCATGAGCGACCACATGATGACCAAACCAAAAACTCTTTAAAACTTGAAATCTGACTTAACAAGCTATTTATCGTATATGAAACCAACTCAAATTGAATTGGTATCACATGATAAATCATTCAAATCAATTAATTTCTGCTTCTGTTGGTCCGTTAACAGGAGCCTTGGACGAATTCGTCCCTTCTGCTCATAAACTCTCAAACTTTTATTTTAACCGTGTTAATTATAGATTATATGGTTAGACTAAGTCCTTGTTGTTAAAATTCAATCGTAGTAAACAGATTTGCTCATGTGTCTCCATGCATAAAGCTGAAACTAACTTGGATATGTTTTGTTGCCGTGACGACGGCGTCGGACACACGAAGAACTCAGCTGATGACAAACGCTGAACACGAGGCTCTGCACCCGTGTCTTCCAGTTAATAAGAATAAATATTTCTGATTATCTGCAGGAACTAAAGTCTCTCTGTGGATGGATGACGAAATCTTCCCGTCTCCGTGACGACAAGGACGATGCACCCCTGAAGAATAAATACCGTTTTTATTCCACGTGTCCGTCCGTTCACCGTCGTGTTTTCCGAGTGTTTGTAATAACCTCTTTAGTTTCCTCCTCAGCTCCTTGCCTCCTTCTTGGCGTTTCGAGGCTTGTTGCCGAGCAACGCATCCATCTCCCCGACGAGGGGCGGAGTCAGCTGAGACAGAACCTGAGAGGCAAAGAGAAAGAGAGAAAGTCGTTAACGTGCGCGCTTCGTTTTCGTTATTCACAGGCCTTCGAATCCAGAGATCCGATCGGTTGTGCGGAAGTTCTGTATTTTTGAAAGTCACAGTTGGGGCTCGTTTTAATATTTGATCTACTGCAGTGCTTCAGATTTGATCAGCTCCTCGTTTCTTTTGTATGTAAAATAGGAAGAAAATAAATACAGTGGCTTTATCTTGTTGATAAAGTCACCTACAGTTTTTATATTTATATCAGATGCTACAGCAGAAAGAGCCGCGCTGCTGCCGTTTGCAGTAACGTGGCCTATAAACACTCAGACAGCGTGTTACCCTGATAGAACCGAGGTTCTCCAGCAGCTGTTCTGTGTTGGAGACGCCAAGGAGAACCGAGCTGACACCTTCACTGCGGAGACACCATGCTGAGAGAGAGAGAGAGAGAGAGGTGGTTGGGGGGACATGTTCGGGATGGATCAGCTGGGGGCCATGGAGCTAAAAGTCTCATATCAGAAACAAACACGTAGCGTCCTATATTACAATAATTCATCGTTCATTATGTTTGAATGATAAAACTTCAGGTAACCTTGCAAATGTATCGTCCTTTGTACCGGTCAGAATCAGAGAATGTGAAGTAATAGAGAACAAGAATAAGATATTACAGGAATCCGAGGAGCTGGAATATTCTTTTCAAGAAACCTCAAGTCAAACACCGCAAACGCTCATACCCTCACACATTAGCCGCACATTGAAGATCAACGTGTGGCGGCCATTTACAATTCATTTAAGTTGAGCAGATGTGGAGATACAGAGCTCGATTTGTGTCTGATGTACATCGTGTAAACTAGGAAATCTCAGGTACACGGTAAAAACTAACAATCAAACTCAACAGGAAATGTTAAGTGGCCTTTAAGTGATGGTGAGAACAATGTTGATGCCGATGCTCTTATGTTTATAGTTACAGCCTACGCATCGCTTTGTTACTCGCTATTAGCCCTTACTACTCTTTTCCCAGATTTGAGTGTTTCTCCTCTGCGATCTTTTGGCACCGACCCAAAAGGACGTACTTGGTGACGAATGGTTCTGCTTCTGAAAGTTACTTTTTCCGTTGTAAAAGCTGGACTCATTAAGTCTGAATAACAAAACCTCGGCCCGTTATTATAATCAGTCAGTCCTGATCATTGATTACCAGCCTTGGTGTGAAAGATACAGCAAACGTTCAATATAAACGACGTGTTTAACGTGTTTGATGACGCTCTATATATAACGTGTGTGTTCAGTAGGTTGAGACTCACGTATAAACCGTTTACAACCTGTTCTGAATGTGTACAGTTAACAAATGACACAGTGTAAAACTGTTATAACTGTTAAAATATTTCATCATTCACTGTAAACAACCGTAAGCTCCAACCCCCTGTAGTAATCTGTCTCTAGTTCAAACCCTACTGATAATTCATCCCAGTGTCGGGGGATGTGACGATATCGATTACTGTACATTTCTCAACCACGACAGACGAACCCAGATGCTGACTACAGCACCAAACGTGGATTAATCCGCCTCTGAAAATAGTCCCCAACACATTCAGCGTGTCCTCCAGTTTGTCCGATAGAAACTACGTTGAGCCTTCTTTTTAAAAAGGAACTTTATATTTGTGAGGTGTTTTTAAAGACCTACATCTTCAGCAGGAACCAGAGGACAGACACACAGGTGTACAGACACACAGGTGTACAGACAGACAGGTGTAGTGTACCTATAGCGAGCTGAGCAGGAGTGCAGCTCAGTCTGTCGGCCAGCAGGTGGAGCTCTTTGATTTTACTGAGCTGCTTCTTCCCTTCGTCGCTGCAGAGACGCTCCTTCAGCCACGCATAACCCTACACACACACACACACACACACACACACAGTATTGATCGCCACGGTAACAGATGGTCTCTCATCCCACGGCTGATGTTTGTGTGTCACTGTGTGTATTTGTACCTTCATGGCGGCTCTGGAGCTCTCGGGGACTCCCTCGTTGTATTTTCCCGTCAGCAGACCGCAGGCTAACGGAGACCAGGTCATGGCTCCGACACCTGAGAGACAGGCAGACCTCATGTTGAACCACTTCATTAAACTGGTCTATATATAGACCTGGACCTGAACAGCTGCTGTCCCCTGAGACCTCAGCCGGGTCGCACCACCTCCACTGTCCAATGTTTTACTTAAAGACACAGTGCAACATTTCATCAGGATTTCAGTTTCAGATTTGTGAGTCCTGGACCTGTCCAGGACCCGTTTAGCCTAGCTTAGCACAAAAACTGAAAGCAGGGGGAAACTGTTGGCCTAGCTCCATTAAAACGGAAGAAATCCAGCCTCAACGAGTCCTTTGTAGAAGGTCAGTTAGATGGTTTACATTTACTCATGTAGAGTTTTGACATCTGGTCTTTGCGACGTCGGTTCCCAGAGTTAGGACAGAGCTGAAAATCTGACGGCGCGTTTCTCCTTACGACCTGGAGACTACAGCCCTAGTTGTGATCCATAAATTCACTCTCAGCCAATCGTATCACTGGTCTCGTCGCTCTGAAACAGCTGCATGAGGACAACAGCTCGACGAATGGAAAGAGGCTTCACCGGGAAAGGAAACTGTCGTCTGGTTGATGCAGCGCGACACGGCCGGAACACAAACAGTAACACAAATCTGCAGCCGGAGGCCGGAGGAGGGTTTTTCTTTAACTTCTGCAATAATGATGGAGATGAAGTCGTTGTATGACCACATCAATCTGACGCTATTTCACTTTTATTTTCTACGTATCTCACGTCATTAATGGTCGCGTCATATAAAATGTGACAGGGGCATTTACACCGTAATGCATTTCAAGAATAAAGCATGAAATACTACTTCTGCTAAAAGGAAAGATGGGAAGGAGGCAATGAGGCCTCTGAGTTACGGTACAACGGACCAGTCTGCTGTAGAGGTGTGTGTGGTTACTCAGTAGAAGCGGGTGTCGGTTACAGGTGATTTAATGAAGGCAGACGCTGCAGGGTCCAGTGAACTGTAGGAGGAGGTTTGTAGTCTAAAGCATAAAGCAGCTGCGGACGACAGATACCGTAACAATCACTCCGATTCAGTTATACGTGAATGCAGACTGATTCCCCAACTTTCCTGCTTTGAACACAACAAACGCCTCCACTGCCCGGGTAGTGATGACTTAAAACTGCTGTCTTTGAACATATTGAGCATTAGTGCATCCATTCTGAGACGTCTGTGCTCAGCGCAAAGTCTAAGACACGTTTTCCACGAAAGTCCCAACAACTCCTTTGGCGCTGCCCTGTTTGTTCCTCTCCTTCCGCCCGTGGAGCAAAATACATCGCAGACGGGCGAGGCGAAATTCAAGGTCAGCAAATTACCCAAAAATTACACTGCTAATCGAGTTTTGCTACTTTTTACGTAAGTAACATTCAATAATCTGGATACTTGGTCCACCACGGCCTGATTCACCTGGACGAGCGTTTCGCTGCTGCCGTTGAACGTTACCGCGTTATAGTGACAGATGTTTCTATTATTTTGTCCATCCTGTTTACGTGAGTGGGGAGGTCTAAACAACAAAAACACCTTTTTACAGTTTAAGGGCAGAAACTACAGCATGAAGCTGTTTCAACACAAACCAAACGTCAGAACCTTCATGTTTATACAGAACTCTGGGATCAGCTCTCTGTACCTGATAAACTGACCACTGAGTGTGTGTGTGTGTGTGTGTGTGTGTGTGTGTGTGTGTGTGTGTGTGTGTGTGTGCGTGTTATCGTACCGATCTTGTGGTAGAGCTCTGGCAGGTGCAGCTCCACCTTGTCTCTCTGGAAGTAATGATACTCAGCCTGTTCACACACCGGAGGAACCAGGTTAAACTGTCGGGCTATAGAGTACGCCTCCTGAGAGAGAGACAGGCAGGTGAGATGCAGGCAGACAGGTGACACGCAGGCAGACAGGTGACACACAGGTGAGACGCAGGCAGACGGGTGACACGCAGGCAGACAGGCGACACACAGGTGAGACGCAGGCAGACGGGTGACACACAGGCAGACAGGTGACACACAGGTGAGACGCAGGCAGACAGGTGACACGCAGGCAGACAGGTGAGACGCAGGCAGACAGGTGACACACAGGTGACACGCAGGCAGACAGGTGACCCGCGGTTTTAATAAACCTCTTTAACCTGAGCTTAGTTTAATTTTTATTTTTATTTCTTTTCTACAAGTAAGAAAACAAGAAAACACAAAGTAAAAGGGATTAAAAAGCTGATGAAGACGTTTGAACAGAAAAATATCATGTCAACAACTAAAATTAGCTTCAAACAAGGCAGAACAAAAGCTGAACAGGTTTATACTGATTAAAAATGTCAACTACAACTGACCTAATAAAGAGTCAACAGACATTTGTAATGAGTCAAACTTTACTGCAAACTGAATGGACATAAAACGCTCAGGTCGAGTTTCATCAAATAAAACACCAAGACGACTTGTCGACGAGACCTGAGAGTAATTTCCAGTGAAAAGGCAGGAAGTAGATTAAAATCAGTTTGGTCTAAATGGACACGCAGCTGCTCTGAGGTTCTACTGAGGTTGAGGCTGTAGTTGTATGTCGTGTCCTACCATGATCTCCACAGCGTTCCAGCGTGACGTTCCCCAGTACATGGCCAAACCCTGATCGATTACAAAGGTCATCGCACGGACAACCTCTGAAAACACAGAACGAATGATTGAAGAAGCTGCGCTCAACAGTTTTCTCTCTTTATGTCACTGATGAACTGTTTGTTCCTTGTGTTTTGAATTATAAAACTTCATTAAACCTCTTTGTTCCTCTCCTGTCTCCACCTGCGACGTAATGAAAATATACTGAACGAGCACCAACAGCAAAATGAGCAACAGTTGTATTTTTGGTCCGCGCTCTCATGAGTGCAGGACACAACGAATAATAAACACGATAAACCGAACGGTGTGTATAATGTAAATGTGTGTGTGTGTGTGTGTGTGTGCGTGCTGACCCTCCATGGGTGCGTTGATATCACTCCTGTTGGCGAATACGATATCAACATAGTCCAACTGTAACCTGGAGAGAGATCCACGCAGACCTGCAAAACACACACACACACACACACACACACACACACACACACACACACACAACGGCACAATTAAATCACCTATTAGAGAAACAGTTTTATTTTCAGCCTTCAAGGACACAACACACAACACATGAAAACACACACTGCAGCTGTCAATCATCTGTGTCACGTTCATTTCACTCACGTATGTTTGGTCCTCGTGAGCCACCGTAGATTTAAAACTTGAAACGTGTCTACCTGAATCTCACAACGTACCGAGTCTGAATTCTCTAATGAACAGCTGCCGCTTGGTTTGACTAATTATTCCTCTGTTAAAACCAAAGCGCTCTATATTGTTCACTTGATTTTATCGTTAGCAAACATTCGTAATTATAAATCCCAGGACGTTCAAATTGACTGCAACCAGTACATCAGAATGTAACATGACGCAGAAGAAAGCCTGTAAAGCGAGACGACAAACGCAACAGGGACGCTCTCGACCCGAATCACTGACATGTTTCTTTCCCACATCTCATTAAAGCTGAATTTACCAGCTGCAGCTTTAAGCAAGATTTACTGCAGAAAACAGCTGTCGGGAAGAAAAAGTGTGTATCTGCTGTTCTTTACGTTGCTTGGTTAAATCTAGCGTGTGGTTGTTGTGTAATGAAGGGTTTTCAGCTCTGTCACGGGGAATGATCTCAGACGTCTGTCGACCTTGTGGAGGACAAACAGAGACGGTGTTTGTGTTTCAGGCTACACAGCAGACGCGGTCGTAACCGACGGGCTGAATCCTCTCCGCTACACACGTGCACATGGCTCTGTTCATACTACAGCCGTTGACACGTACGGTCCACGTGGTCATAAATGTACGTCATGCCAACCCCCACAGCCACACGGAGGCGGGAAGTAGTGCGAGGCACGCGCCACAAGTAAACTGGGAGGAAATTCGTCACGTCACTTGTTGTGACTGTTACCAGATAAACGCTGCATTTCAGCAGGTTTATTGCTCCACTCAGCTCGGTGAAATTCAGGCTTCGTCGTGTTTCGGTCTGACAGATTCTGACCTGACCAACTACACACTGACCAATCACAGCTCGCCGTCTTTCGCAACCTGTGTGATGTCATCAGAGGGAGGGGAACAAGTGTGTATGACACCGGCTGTCCTGTGTCGCCAGGACAACTCAAAAAGATACAGTCGGGCGGTGTTGCCGTGGCTCCGCGGCAGCAACATTCGCTTTGCCAAGTTTGCAGGCTGTGCTCCTATCGGTCAACCGCCCCCCAGCAGGTCGCGGAGGTTGTCATACAAGGCGAGAGAAGGTAAAAAAGTTCTTTGTGATGCGATGTGACGTCTCGAGGCGTTTTGGTCCAGCACGCCACACTACGTGAGCTAAAACCGGCAATTGTCAGGTTCAGCTCCCACGGCCGACATCTTCCAAACATGGCCGACTGAGCGGCTGGTTGCACGGCGAGGGAAACGATGCGGGTCATTTTACAGATTACATGCGGATAACCTCGACCGGTAGGAGCAGCGGTCACCTGTCTGAACATGCAAAGTTTGACCTCGGGACACAGACATTCATGAATGCGGATGTGGAGTGGACCCGACAGGCGACATCGAAACATTCCTCGCCTCAACAGATGGTGCTCGCTGGGAAGGTTTGGCTACGTGCGGTCTGATGTTTGATGTAAACAGATGTGTGGGACGGCGCAGATGTTGCAGCTGCTGCAACAGCATGTGGAGAAGAAGCCGAAACCTCTCGGTTTCCGATGAGTGTGAAGAGTTTGTGACGATGATTTGTCAGCCGATGTATCACGTTGAGTTTATGAGTCTTTGAGAGTTAAATTTAGCGTTTCTGCATTTCAGAGAGTGATTTAAGTCAACAGAGCCGTTAGCGGCTTTCAGTAGGACGGGTGATTGATGCTGCATACTGCCGTGTGTGTGTGTGTGTATCATAACTCCTAATCCAGCCTTGGGGTGACTGAGCCTCTTAAAGCCTCAACGACCTCCGACAACTGACAGAGGACACTGACCGGCTCTGTGTGTGTTTCAGCGTTACAGTGTGTGTGTGTGTGTAATTAGTCTCTGGGCTTTCACTCAGTCTGATCAGTCCACATTCACAGTGTCTCTGCTCTCTCTGTCAAAGTGACCATGACAATAAGAAAAAGAAGAGTCACACGAAGTCTGAGGATTCTCAACTAAGAAAAAAGAAATGCGGGAAATTTGTTTCCTGTTTCTATTTACGTCCATCAATCTAAATCTAGCAAATCTAGAAGTGATTATCAGACCTTCCAAATGGGTAGAAATCTAATAATGAAGAAAGTGGAATGGCCCCCGGTAGAGCTCGTACCTCCGCCAGTGTTAAGGAAAGTGATCGGTAATGTTTATCTAGGCTTGAGATGAGTCTGTGATGAGTGGCTGTGATTTCCTGTTCTCCTGTGTGGAACCGAACATTGACCAACAAGTGGAGGAGTGCAGTGTGTCAACGGTTGTGGTGACTGTGTTCAACAAGTACTGGAAACAAGTCGCTAGAGCTCTAGGCTCTACTCTACCTTTTAAATTAAAAACAAACTCGTAGCATCGCCACGGTGCTTTATAGCGGCCGACGCAGGCCCGGTATCGGTTCCCACGTCATAATGACCCCCCCAAAATTTCTAAACCTCACTTCAGAGAGCTGCTTCAGGCTCATTTACACTGAGCCCCTCTGCAATATAAACAAACACGTCACTTCAGTAATGATGACGCAAGAACCTCTCTTTCCTTACCTTCAATGATGTGTTTCCGCGACAACCCTCGCTCTGTCTCCGCCCTGTAAACACACAAACACACACTTTAGACCGGGGTCGGCAAGTAGGGGCAGTTTCTGTGGGGGGGGGGCAAACTGAGTTTTACAGGCACAGTGGAGCTGCAGCTTGTGTGTTTCTACTGTGGTTTGTTTTCTTTGACTGTGTAACTCATTAAAGAACGACAGTTATTTAAAAACATGACTTTTATGTCGATAACTTTTTCTTCAAAGCAGCAGTTAAAAGGTGATTTGGGCGCGTTGTTATAATTTGGGTTCCAGAGGTTTAAACGGCGAGGGAGGCGTGGGAGACTTGCAGGGGAGGCAGGGAGGGTGAGTCAAAGATGCCGTGCCAGGTGAACGGGACAGGTGCGTGCAGGTGTTGTAAAAACAGCAGGAACACGATCAACGTGATCAACAGCTGCAGCAGCAGTGACCCACAGCTCACGGAAGTGGTTAAATGGTCCAATCTGAACACACAGACATGATACACATTCTTCTAGATTCACTGTGACTTACAACTTCCTGGGGATCTTATTCTGTCCGATCTCTATCTCAAGTAAACGTCCATAAACCCGGTTGGAAATCGTAGAAAAAACTGCAGAACTTCCTTCAGAATCTTCCTGTTTCTAAGTTTCCTTCGGTATCGCAGTGACCCGGCGACAGTTGTCTGAACGTCCACCGCTACACTGAGAACAGGAGCTGGTCACAGCCGGTTCAGCAGCTTTTGATGGGACAGTTTGACTGAATGGAAACTAATAGAGGCTGCTTTGATGACAATTGTCATTCAAATCTGGCAACACAGGGTCTGTTCAGGGCGGGTTTTTAGCCAGATAATCATTAGATAATAAGAGGCTGTATCTATGAGGACTCACATAAGCCACGTATTTATATCGTTATCTACAGCAGACGTGTATAATAACATCTCTCTTATTATAAAGTTTGTCAGGGGTTGAGATGGTTGTCTATCTGCTGACTGGTGCTGTATACTGACACACACAGTGTTAATGGACAGAATAATATCAGATACTGCAGTGTAAATGTAAATGTTGCTGAATAAACGCAGCACTCACTGTCCTCCCCAGTAGATCTTAGTGGTCACCACATAACTGGACCTCCTGGTAGAGAGACACACACACAAACAGAGAGAGAGAGAGAGTCATTTCAGCGTTACTGTGTCACCATCAGTTGCTGTGAGGGAGGGAGGAGGACACAGTGGAGAGAAGATTAAACGGAGGGATGGATGTGATGAAGGAGACCGACGGAGGGAAAATCTGCCGACTCACACGTCCGGACGTCTTCAAGTCGAAATGCAGTTTATTATTAAAACTCTGCAGTTATTTTGGGAGTTTTGACTCTGAGCTGTGTGTAGATGAACTGATGTCCAGCTCTCGTCTCTATAAAGCAGCTCGTCCTGCACACGTGTGTCCTCTGCGCTGTCTTTAAATATGCTGAATGATGCGGAAAACTGGAGTCAAATTCCTCGTGTGAACATCTTCGAACATGTCGTGCATTGTTTCTGTACTGAATATCAATTTCAAATTTTCAGACATTCCAGAACTTGACTGATTGTGAGTCTAAAATACCCCCAGACGTCAACTTCCCCATATGGAATAATTATGAATTTAAATTCAGCAACAGCCTGTTGTATGTGTCTGATCTATTTCACGTGTTTTACTGATTTATTTTACTATTTTGTTTGTACTGTTTTAGACTTTGCTGCACTGAAGTGACTGACGGGGACAGAAAAGATGAACTGAACTGGAAAATTCAGAGTAGACAGCTGTTTTTACCTCCATCCTTTCTTCTTCAGGATGTTTCCCAGAGTCGTCTCTGCCCTGAGACACAAACAGACATTTTAGTCCACAGTCAACTTTTACATTCAAATGGACCTGGATTCCCAGAAAATGGTGCAAAGAAAATCTGAGTCAAGTCTCGTCTCCACCCGCCTCTGTTGTGTGAATATGAGCTGATTGGTTGATGGAGCTAAACAGCTGGCGGAGCTACAGGCAGCCACTGCCATTCTGTGTGAGCCCTTTTTTTTTTCCCAGCCTAAAACAGTTCACATTTGGTCAGACTGTCTCCATTAAAAGTACACTGGGTCAGATGTTAGCAGTTCATGTTTTCAGTGCGCCCATGGATTTAAAAAAAAAGAATTTAGATCATATCTGAAAAATCTCCAAAAAATATTTCTAAAATGGATGAAAATTCCTCAAAATTATTGATAAAATGCCTGAAAAATATCCAGCACAACTGTCACTGGGTCACTGCGATACTGAAGGAAACTTAAAAACAGGAAGATTCTGAATGAAGTTCTGCAGCCTCTTGTTCCTCTGGTTTCTAAGTGGATTTCTGGTGCTTTATTCTGGCGGGACATCAGAGATCATGATGTCCTCAGGAAGTGGAAGTCACACTGAATCATATCAACCATCTGACTCAGTTAGAGAAGGGGGACCTTTTTGACTCTTCTTCATCCCACACAGTATCTTTGCCCCCCTTCAGCTCTGCGGCGCCCCCTGGGGACACATTTGTCTTTGCCCTACTGAATGTCCATGTCTGATTACGGACCAGATCCTGTCATTTCACCAGGGTTCAAATGTCGTCCATCATCCCGTCTTAATGGGGCTTTAGTTCGTTTGGATTTGGTTTCCATCCAACAACCAACTTTTACCCCTCAGACAGGAGCTGACTCCACCTTTAGGTTATTCTATGTAACTGGATGAAAACCGGCTTACAGAGGTGAGACGGTCAGACAGACAGTTTGTACTGTACCTCCCTGAGGCGTAAACCTCTGCTGTGTCGAACAAGTTCACTCCACTGTCGTACGCCACCGTCATCACATTCTCCGCCATCTACACACACACACACAGTAACCCACATTAATGTGTGCAGAAACCTCTCTTAATGGTTACGTAATTGTTTGTTCATGCGTTCAGCACACATACACACTGTAACACACGCACACGCACGCACACACACATACACACACACACACACACACACACACACACACACACACACACACACACACACACACACACACACACACACACAGAGTACCTCATCAGAGATCTGAGAGCCAAATGTCACCCATGTTCCTGTGAAAAGAGAAAGAACATCACTGACTGAGTGTGTTGTATATGTACGTGTGTTACAGTCTGTGTGTGTGTGTGTGTGTGTGTGTGTGTGTGTTGCTGCACTCACCCAGACCTAAGCAGGACACTCTCAGACCAGATTTTCCAAGATTCCTGCAAAACAATCAAATCAATCACTTAATCAATGAATCAATAAAGCAACATAGGGTCAGTTTAACCCCCTGGAGTCACTGATCACGCTTTATTGATAGTAACGTAACTAACGTAACTTTATTTATACACCATGTAGAGACACACTGATGTTGTCTGTAGACAAATGTTCAAAATTGAATTACTCATATGTTCAGTGAAAGAGGCATAAAAAAAATCTCTTTACATGAAAAGAAACTATATCAGTTTTATGTCCTGCATTTTTCTGCTGTGTGTGTGTGTGTGTGTGTGTGTGTGTGTGTGTGTGTGTGTGTGTGTGTGTGTGTGTGTGTACAAATAGTAAAACTATATTTTTTACAACCTTAACTTCTCTAATAATATTTTGAGTGAAGATTTGTACATTTTTAAAGGCACCTGCGTCATTTTTCTTCTATTTTGTGTCTTGGCCGCTTCATACTTTGTTAGAATGACAGAAAAAAAACAAAAAAAACAACAACCCATCACTCAGGTGCTAAAAGAAGACGAAAATGAATTAATAGAAAACCTGTCAAAATGACCCAAAATAAACCTGGACTCTGGAGGGTTAACATTTGTTTCAGGATTCCAGTTAGAATCATGATGAACTCAGATCCGCTGAGTTTAAATCAACACGTTTATGCATCTGGATCCGGACCGTTCTGAAAACCACAAACTCCAAGTGCAGCCGCGCTTTGATGTTACAATTCTTCAGATTGTTTGCCCTGGTTGGTTTGTTGACACCTGTGGTTACAGGTAGTAACAGCAGGTGTGCTTTAATAAAACAGCTCCCAAAGTTCAGATGGAAATGACACGTGTTGAGCACTGGGGGGCAGCAAACAGAGCAGATATTTTGTCAGAAAAACAGCAGAAGAAGAACTACTGTTTACAGTGCAGACAAACAAACCTCATGTCGGTTCTCAGTTTGTTTATTGACAATATTCTAATATATTTGTACGTACGCGCATCGTTTTTGTGAATCCCTTATGTTTGTGGACAATAAAACCTACTGTAAACGGAAGTTATAACAGAATATAAATACATTTAATGGCTGAAAAACTGTCGACCATAAGTTGTGTCTAAAATGACGTTTGAGTTCATGAAAATCTTAACGATGATCGCTTGAATGAGAACCATATGGAAGCAGTTGTTTATGTCACATGTATAGCCTCCAGCTGTGCATGATGGGAGTCAGGATGATGTCTGACCATTCAGATCACGGATGAACCGGACATCTGTCAACCAATCACATGTCAGCGGTGTGGAATTAGACCAGGGTCTAATGAAAACTCTGCCTTTAATTAACACACACACACACACACACACACACACACACACACACACACACACACACACACACACACACACACACACAGATGGTGCAGTATATACATTAGGAAATAAGTACAGTGTTGTTGGAGTGAAGATTACATTTAGAGGACATTAGTGTGTGTTTGTGTGTGTGTGTGTGTGTGTGTGTGTGTGTGTGTGTTATAAGCTACTTTTGGAGACAAATTTCAGACTAAAAAGCAGTTAATTGGGGACAAAAGTCGTGTCCTCAGTTGGGAAACAGATCATTTTTGGGTCAGTCCTTAAGGAAAGTCTCCAGGAAATTAATGCAAGTCTATGTAATGTCCCCAAGGTCACTGTGTGTGTGTGTGTGTGTGTGTGTGTGTGTGTGTGTGTGTTAATCAGGGCAGGGGATCAACACACACACACACACAGTGACCAGTCTTGGCTGTGAGACCTCTGACCTTTGCAAAATTATCCAGTGAAAGGTCCTGATAAATATACACACACAGAGAGAGAGAGAGAGACTGTGTGTGTATGTGTGTGTCAAAGTACAAACAGCAAAGTGAAAGTCGACAGAAACAGGATGAAAAACAACACAAAGCAGCAGCATCTGACAGTTTTGGCAGAGCAGCTAAAAATACCAACAGCTGATGATTCAACAGGATTTTAACCCGAGTTTTACAGTTTTCAGGCATCAGAAACTCCGACAGACCAAAACAGAGTTCATTCTCACTGAGGTGGCTAAATTTAAAAACTCATTGTTTTCCTTCTCTGTTTTGGTCTTCCGCTAACACTAAACATGAAATTATTCTCACCGAGACCAGAGATTTTTGGAAAATGTCTCCAGAGTGAATAAATCCGACCGGAGCTTCAAGGTCAACTGCTGGGGGAGGGAGTTGAATCCCTAAAAGAAGCTCTGCCTTTGCACAACTGCCTTTTCATGTGAGGCCATTAAGGAACAAGCTCCCTGATACTTTGAAAACACGCAGATCTCCATACTTTTTTAAGTGATGCCAAAAAATTCAGAAATCAGTCCCGTCTCCATTAAACTGAAACAGACACAGTAACTGAGGTTATTTATATATGTTGTATAATGCTGGGTGTAGTGATTGAAATCTGCATTTATGTTTGGATCTACGACTGAGTTCAGTAATAATAGCATAAGCTATTTTAGTGTTTGTAGCTAAATCTGATGCAACACATCTTTAATCCTCTTTCTACGACATTAATGCTCAAACTAAACTAAACTAAGTCTGAAAAGTCCAGGCTGTTTGTTTTATTAATGTTTTATTTGTATTTACGGAGGAAAGCTGAGCTTCTGGAGAGCACAGATGTCTGAGTCCTTGTTCAAGTCACCGATAGTTCTGTATGAATCCAATACTAAATAATCAATATCCACGTCCAAAACTATTCATTGATTTCATATCTACGTTGAAGTCTCCTGCATTTAGGTCAGAAGTCAAGTCCAAGTCATCAATATTCATCTCCAAGTCCAAGTCGCTGACATTCGTGTTCGAGTCCAACTTTAAGTCATCAGTATTTTTACATTCATGTTCATCTCTGAGTCCAGGTTCAAGTTGTCTATATTCATGTCCTAGTGCAAGTCCAAGTCACCGTTACACATCTCTGAGCCCAAGATCGAGTAGCTGATATTCAAGTCATTGATAATCACGTCTTACTACGTCTAAGTCGCCATCCTCCAGGTCGAGGCTTTTCCCAAGTCCAAGTCATCAGTATTCCTACGTCCATGTTACTGATATTCAGGTCTGAGTCCGTGTTAAAGTAATTGATAAGCATGTTTAGAGTCATCAATACTCCTGCCCACGGTTAAGATTTGGTTTCCAGGTCTGACTCCAAGTTTGTATTTAAGTCAATGTCCAAGTTCAGAGTTTTCATGTCGCAATTCAAGTTTGTCCTACTTATGTCAACTCACCAATATTCATGTCGTAGTCAAAGTGCCAGGTCTGAGTATGTCCCCAATATGTTCTCATGTGTCTGTCTAGGTTCAAGACATTAAGTCCAGTTCAATAATCATATTGTGTCCAAGTCCAAGAGTCATCAGAATTCAAGTTCCGCTCCAAGTTCAAGTCATTGGTATTTGTGTCCAAGTTCTTGTTGTCAATGACCTGGACCTGGACATAATTATTGATAATCAGATCTGAGTCCAACTTATCAATATTTACTGCATGTACGAGTCCAAGTCATTGGTGTTTATGGACAAGCCCACGTTAACCTCCTTAATATTTAGAGCCAAGTCCAAATTCGAGTTCTTAATATGTTCCCAATATGTTGTCATGTCCAAGTCATCAATATTGATGTGAAAGTCCAGGTTATTAGTGTTTGTCAGAGTCCAAGTCCAAGTCACGAATATTCAGTTCAACCAAGTCAAATTATTGACAAACGAGACAATCTGAGTCCAAGTTATTGATATTCTTGTCCTAGTACAAGTCCAAACCTCGGTCCAGATCAACAATATGTATGTCCGAGAGCAAGGTCATTGATATTCATGTCGGAGTCCAACAGCCAGTCATAAATATTTAATCCAGGTCAATTTTGAGTCACGGTTTGAAACTGGGTCATCAATATGAGGCCCGAGTCTCTTACAGTCTGAGACCAAGTATCGATATCTGAGTTCAGACCATGAATATTTAACCCGAGTCCACAATATTCACACTGTGGCCACATTACTAGATCGGCTTTAACAGACACATCAGTCATCGATACATAACCAATACCTGAGATCCAATCAATCCCTCTGATCGGTTCGGTTTAAAGGCTCAGATGTCCCCACTCACCCTCCCACAATGGGACCAGGTGCAACGGAAAATACACACACACACACACACACACGAAATATGAACCTGAGTCAACACACTGCACCTGTCTGCCCATGTGACTGACTCTCTGTGTCACTCTCACTCTCTGTCTCACCTGTACTTCATGTTGCTATGACGACCGAGGGCCTCCTTCATGTGGGCATGGCCTAGCAGGGTGTGCCTGACCGACGGCTCCGCCCTGACCTTTGACTGACAGGCGGGGGCGCTGCTGGTGTTTGCCGCCGCTGCCCGCCGCTCCTTCAACTGGTGCTCGCTCACCCCACCGCCACTGCCGCCGCCCCCGCCAACATTACATGCTATGGACACCTGCATCCTGGTCACTACGGCAACAAGCTTTATATATATAGATATATATATATATATCTATATATATATGTATGTATATATAAAGGGATCTAAAGTCTCAAAAAATAATGGGGAAACCCTCGCTGCCGCCAAGGTCGCCGGTCACTATGGTAACGATGGGGAGAATTCATGAGTGTGCTGTCAGCTTCGAGTCTGCTCAGTGCGTCCGAATCAGTCAGCCAATCAGAGTCACACCGGAGGGCAACGCACAACTTTCTGTTAGTGTCTCTCCGGTAGGAAGCATCCCATCATCTGTCCGACTGGAGCTCTGAGGACGAGGATGGTGATAGAGGTGACGAAGAAGAGTGTCCGTCCGTCCCCAGGAAAGAACAGGAGACAAACGAGTTGGAGGGAAAGCGACAGAGAGAGGACTGAGAGAAGTGAATCCCCAAAAGCAAAGCCAGCGTCGGTTCTCTGGACTCTACTGCTGAGAGAGAGAGAGGGAGAGGAGAGAGCGAGCCCCTCCCCCTCCTGTCTCTGCTCAGAGCAGGTCGGCTGCACACTGGGCGAGCGAGCGAGCGAGAGAGAGAGAGGGAGCAGGGCAGTAAACAGTGGCACTGACAGTCACCGTGCAGAAGACACCAGCGCTACAGTATCAGAGAATATCAGAGGGGACAATTCGCTTCGTTATGTTACAGTTATAGGTTCATGTGACTGTATTCAACACGATTTGGCTTCATTCTGTATTTTCATACACATCAGTTGTGTTTGATCATAATATATTTGCACGGTTTGACTTGTCATACTTGTACCAAGTATTTCCAAAAATAATTCAACTTTTATTTCTCCTTTCCTCCAACATTTCCGGGCATACTCTCTCGTTCTACTCAGTCTCGTTGTACCTACATTTAGGTCCCAGTGGGAACCGGTCAGTATTTTACCGGGACCTGATTCATACAGTGAAATTGTTTTGTTTAAATGAGCTAGTGCTCTCACTCCGTCTGTCTGTCCAGAGACGGACATCTCTGCATCTATGTGTCAGATTGTCAGTAAATGTCCTGGTCTAAGTCCTGCTTTCCGGAGGTTGAGCCCTTTCGGCTTTAATGACCCCACGGCCTTGCCTCTAGCGCCACCCCCAGGACAAGCTTTAGCTTTAGCTCGACTAATTCTGACCCTAGTTAAACCATTGGTTGCTGTTTGACAGTGTGGCTGTAACGACGTGTTAATATCTTGTGTCTCAGCTGTTATTCTGTCAGTTTTTATGATTTCATGTTATGTGGATGTTTCCTACAGATCATCTGATGCTAAAGACAGAAGAGGAAGAAGAGTTTCCGACCCTCCCCCACTCTTCCTCTTCTTCTTCCCTCCATCACACACTCGTCTGCACACAATAACACGCCTCCCTGCTCTGCTCTGTGTGTGTCACCAACTTAACAAGTACCACACAACTTGCACCATGAGATCTGAACACAGACACAGTGAGATGCCTGAGGCCAAAGGTATGGTGTCACTAATGTGAATTACAACAGTCGCTGTACGCAGACACTGGGACATCATCTCTTTCTCTTCTCAAATCATTTGTTCCATTTTAAACCAGAATAACAGTCTGTGGTACGTCATTCAGAAAATATTCCCATCACCTCAAACATTTTAGTTTAGCCTTCTTGGTACCTTCACGTTATTTAACTGTTGTTTTTATCTCTTTCATGGCTTTGTCTTGTTTTTATGCAGCATTTTATTCTCTCCTTTGCACCAGGTCTACCTTGCGAAACAGATTTCCATCCTTACCTGGTGAAATACACGCTGAATAAGAAAAGTAAAATAAGAAGTTTGTCTGTTACTGAGCCTTATTGTCCTCCGTTGCGTCCTACTAATGTTTTTTAACTTCAGTCAGTGTGACATTATTTTACATTTTAATATGTTGTGTTGAGATTATCGTGTTAAACAAAATGCGTCAGTGTCATTATTCGTCTCCTACCCAGCTGAAATAACTCTGACATTTTAACACTAAGCCGACTGATTTTAGGACTGGACCACAAAACAAGTGTCACTGTTACCGTCTCATTATTGTCTGTATTATTTTCACTCGTATTATTTTTTTCTCTGTTCATGTTTTCTCGTTTGTTCAATGTCAGTAAGTCTTTTTTCTCCTCAGAACATAGAATGTTTTCTTTATTCGTTTATTAGAAGAAACAATACAGAACTTCCTTTGGAAATCTGCTGTTTAAACACTGGACTTCTGGGCTTGATGAAACAAAACAATGTCTTGAGTCATACATCAGTTTTTTACTGTATGATGTTTTTCACGAACGCCTCTATCGCCTCATTTGTTAAAAGTGCTGCTCTCGACAGAAGCCATTTTGTTTATTGATCAAAAAACCCAATGCAACACTTCAATTGGATATCTGTTGATTTAATGTTAAGTGGACCATCTCAAGGACTGGACCATAAAGAGAGATCCCTCTGTATATTGTCTCGTTTGTTCAGTACGGGAAGTCTGTATATACAAGTTATTTTCTTTACTCAGGACTTCCATTGGAAATCTGACGTTTTAAAACCGTGTAGACTGACTTTAGGTCTAGAACAGAGAGTTATTGTTATGGTCCCATAATTTTCTATTCCTTCTATTGTTTTCTAATGAATGATTTTTCTGGATGTCTGTATTGCTTCATTTCTTCAGCGTGGATGTGACTCAATGTTTCTCTTTGTGGTAAAATAAAGATTGACAATTGAACATCGAGTCTGGTCGGAGATACAGCGAGAGTGATCGTCTGTTTGTGAGATCAATAGTGAGATCAATCAGTATAATGATGTATTGATCGGGTATTGGCCCTGGTGCTGCGACCAGCTGGGCGAGCGCACACACGCACGCGATGACCTCTCTTTTGTCTCCTCCCTGGGGACCAATCAGAGTTAAGATGTCATTATGACATCACTGACCCCTCTAAAATGTAAACGCTCAGAGAACAATTACTGTGAGTACTTTCACTACTACAAGTACTTATGCCCCTTCCAGTGAAACGACAGTAGTAGAATAATCTGTAGTATTTCCTGTGGGCAGCGGAAGTATTTTTACTGTTACTGGTGTTAATATCACAGGTTTTTATAGAATTAATACTGCATTTACATGCGTCAGTACTGCTTTTGGGAGCCTTAGTATATGTTTAGATACATCTGTACTTTGTTTTCTGCATTAGTGTTGTGTCTAGAGGTATTAGTACTGTCTCTGTATTTCTTGTGTATGTCTGTACTGTATTGTTTCTGTTGTGCTGGTGCAGAGTGAGAGATGACGCTGATTCAGCTTTCACTCTGCTCTGGAAAAAGATGAAGTACAAACACAGAGTACAGCAGGAAACACACACACACTCGGCTAATGAACAACTGGAGCAGAAAGTCTTTCATAATGTCAGAACCATGACTCAGCAGCTTCCGCAGAATCAGCCGAGGTGAGACTCGGTACACCAGTCCGACCAGTATCAGCAGCGCCCCAGTAGAACCAGTAGAACCGACACACACATCAGTGTACAGACCATTAGGAGTCACTGCTTTATTTATTTATAATATTTTGGCATCTAGAGATGAAAATATTCCATGAATTCATAAAACCAGTTTGAAAATGATGTTAATTGCAGAATATACATAAAGTCACATGAGGCCATCTGAGAGTCTCACGTTGTAGTTACAGTATCTCAGCATCGTCTGGTGGTCGGTCAGTGTCATTACAACCTGCTGACACATCAACGATCCGTCAACGATCCAAACCAACCAATCCACAGCCAGAATTCAACCATCTGACAGGAGTTTAACACACAGACGCCACATTGCACCTGAATCTGATTACATACGTGTTATAGTACATGCAGAGTCAGACATGTTTGAAAAATATTATTTGAGATTTATTTTGTAAAAAAATTTAAAGTTGGAGGCAACGAAAACAGGCACATGTGAAATATTCAATTCCACATGTCGCTGTGTTCAATGTTCAAACTCACAATTTACCTGAGTTACACCTGTCTCACCTGTACGTCACCGTCTGTCTAACACTGTCTCACCTGTACGTTACCTGTATCACCCGTCTGTCTAACACTGTCTCACCTGTTTGTCTGACTTTCTAACACTGTCTCACCTGTTTGTCTGACTGTCTAACACTGTCTCACCTGTACGTTACCTGTATCACCCATCTGTCTAACACTGTCTCACCTGTTTGTCTGACTGTCTAACACTGTCTCACCTGTACGTTACCTGTATCACCCATCTGTCTAACACTGTCTCACCTGTTTGTCTGACTGTCTAACACTGTCTCACCTGTACGTTATCTGTATCGTCTGACTGTCTCACCTGTACGTTACCTGTATCACCCATCTGTCTAACACTGTCTCACCTGTTTGTCTGACTGTCTAACACTGTGTCACCTGTACGTTACCTGTATCACCCGTCTGTCTAACACTGTCTCACCTGTTTGTCTGACTGTCTAACACTGTCTCACCTGTTTGTCTGACTGTCTAACATTGTCTCACCTGTACGTTACCTGTATCACCCATCTGTCTAACACTGTCTCACCTGTTTGTCTGACTGTCTAACACTGTGTCACCTGTACGTTACCTGTATCACCCATCTGTCTAACACTGTCTCACCTGTTTGTCTGACTGTCTAACACTGTCTCACCTGTACGTTACCTGTATCGTCTGACTGTCTCACCTGTACGTTACCTGTATCACCCGTCTGTCTAACACTGTCTCACCTGTTTGTCTGACTGTCTAACACTGTCTCACCTGTTTGTCTGACTTTCTAACACTGTCTCACCTGTACGTTACCTGTATCGTCTGACTGTCTCACCTGTACGTTACCTGTATCACCCGTCTGTCTAACACTGTCTCACCTGTTTGTCTGACTTTCTAACACTGTCTCACCTGTTTGTCTGACTGTCTAACACTGTCTCACCTGTACGTTACCTGTATCGTCTGACTGTCTCACCTGTACGTTACCTGTATCACCCATCTGTCTAACACTGTCTCACCTGTTTGTCTGACTGTCTAACACTGTCTCACCTGTACGTTACCTGTATCACCCGTCTGTCTAACACTGTCTCACCTGTTTGTCTGACTGTCTAACACTGTCTCACCTGTTTGTCTGACTGTCTAACACTGTCTCACCTGTACGTTACCTGTATCACCCGTCTGTCTAACACTGTCTCACCTGTTTGTCTGACTTTCTAACACTGTCTCACCTGTTTGTCTGACTGTCTAACACTGTCTCACCTGTACGTTACCTGTATCACCCGTCTGTCTAACACTGTCTCACCTGTTTGTCTGACTGTCTAACACTGTCTCACCTGTTTGTCTGACTGTCTAACACTGTCTCACCTGTACGTTACCTGTATCACCCATCTGTCTAACACTGTCTCACCTGTTTGTCTGACTTTCTAACACTGTCTCACCTGTTTGTCTGACTGTCTAACACTGTCTCACCTGTACGTTACCTGTATCGTCTGACTGTCTCAGCTGTACGTTACCTGTATCACCCATCTGTCTAACACTGTCTCACCTGTTTGTCTGACTGTCTAACACTGTGTCACCTGTACGTTACCTGTATCACCCATCTGTCTAACACTGTCTCACCTGTTTGTCTGACTGTCTAACACTGTCTCACCTGTACGTTACCTGTATCGTCTGACTGTCTCACCTGTACGTTACCTGTATCACCCATCTGTCTAACACTGTCTCACCTGTTTGTCTGACTGTCTCACCTGTTTGTCTGACTGTCTAACACTGTCTCACCTGTACGTTACCTGTATCGTCTGACTGTCTCAGCTGTACGTTACCTGTATCACCCATCTGTCTAACACTGTCTCACCTGTTTGTCTGACTGTCTAACACTGTGTCACCTGTACGTTACCTGTATCACCCATCTGTCTAACACTGTCTCACCTGTTTGTCTGACTGTCTAACACTGTCTCACCTGTACGTTACCTGTATCGTCTGACTGTCTCACCTGTACGTTACCTGTATCACCCATCTGTCTAACACTGTCTCACCTGTTTGTCTGACTGTCTAACACTGTCTCACCTGTACGTTACCTGTATCGTCTGACTGTCTCACCTGTACGTTACCTGTATCACCCGTCTGTCTAACACTGTCTCACCTGTTTGTCTGACTTTCTAACACTGTCTCACCTGTTTGTCTGACTTTCTAACACTGTCTCACCTGTTTGTCTGACTGTCTAACACTGTCTCACCTGTACGTTACCTGTATCGTCTGACTGTCTCACCTGTACGTTACCTGTATCACCCGTCTGTCTAACACTGTCTCACCTGTTTGTCTGACTTTCTAACACTGTCTCACCTGTTTGTCTGACTGTCTAACACTGTGTCACCTGTACGTTACCTGTATCACCCATCTGTCTAACACTGTCTCACCTGTTTGTCTGACTGTCTAACACTGTCTCACCTGTACGTTACCTGTATCACCCGCCTGTCTAACACTGTCTCACCTGTTTGTCTGACTGTCTAACACTGTCTCACCTGTACGTTATCTGTATCGTCTGACTGTCTCACCTGTACGTTACCTGTATCACCCGTCTGTCTAACACTGTCTCACCTGTACGGCATGTGGCGCTGCTCCATGGTGACGTCACACTCCTTCAGGTAGATCTCGAGCCGTCGTCTCTCCATCAGTCTCCTGGCTGCCTCCAGGATCTGCGAGGCCAGCGCCGACTCTTCCTTCTCCTTCGTTTCTTTCCTCCCCTCGCCTTTGTCCGGTTTCCCAGAACTCCCTCTGTTCACCTTCGGCTTCTTGGTGAACCCGTACAGCTCCTCCACCGAGAATTTCCCGCCTTTACCTCCCGCCGCCGCCGCCGCCGACCCGACAGCAGCTCCCGCCGCCGACGCCCGGCCGGCAAACATGGCTGAAGGTACAGATGCAGGTAAAGGCAGGTGTTAGTGACAAAAACTCACCTCCACAGAGATTTCAGTCTGTTTCAGTAGAATCACTGCGATCACCGGGATCGCCTGTGGGACAAGGTAAATCCATTCAGGCTTTTACCGGAGCCAGAGAGTCCACAACAGAGGACGCCGCTTCGTTTGCGGCTCCGCGCAGGTGGAGGAGGCACTCAGACATCTTACTTAAGTAAAAGTACTGATGCCACAGAGCAGAAATACTCCGCTACAAGTTCAATTCCTGCAGTCACAGTTTCACTGAAGTAAAAATACACTTCGAGTACTCATCATGCAGAAAGGCCCATTTCGGATTAACATCATGTTGTTGAAGCATTAATGTGCTCATCACTTAATGCTGCTGCTGGTGAAGGTGGAGCTGGTTTTAATAACTTTATAAACTGCTGTTTCCCCCAGTGTTACTTTATCCCGGAACAGTACATCATTGTTTACTTATTGATTGTTTTTATTGTATTTTGTTTTATTCATCTGGGAAGTAACTACGGTATTGTAATAAATGTAGTGCAGTGAAAAGAACAATATATGTCTCTGATCTGTAGTGAAGTAAAAGTATAAAGTAGTACAGTACTTGAGTAAATGCTCTTAGATACTTACTCCACAACAGAGACACAGATTTAAGAGACAGGAGGACGTCAGACAGGAGCCAATTAACAAAGTTGTTAGCGCCTCATCTTCCCACTTCAGTGAGTTTTTTTATCAAATGAAATGATGAAGGAAAGGTTTTGGTGGAGTGAAGACTCTACAGAATCTACACCCCGGCTGGTCGGGTTTAAGATTCATTCATATTTTGAACGAATTTTGTGAACACACTTTGACAGAGCTTCTCTACTTTTGGAATAATTTTGTGGTACTCGAGTACTTTCATTTTCTGCCACTTCGTCTTCACCACACTTCGCTTTTCACGACTAACTCCATCTACACATCTGTCAGCTGAGGTTCCTGACTGGTTTGCTGATTAAAAGTTTATGTGAGCATGATCACGCATGAAGCACGATGCATTGACAAACGGAATATTAGGTAGGTAAACTGATATAATAATAATGATCCAGTAATAAAAGACACGAGAACACAACTCTGACAGGTTCCATTCGGCTGCATAACCAGTACTTTCCCTTTTTCACAAGTACATTTTGCTGATATTTGCACTTTTCTTTCAGGACGGTTTCTAATGCAGGACTTTTATTTTTACATTGTTGTTTGGATTCTTTTAGTGAAGTAAAAGATCTGAATATTTTTTCCACCAGGCGACAGCGTAACTAGAATATCGAATCAGTCAAAGACATCACAGTACGGGACGCTGTTGTTAACAGAAGCATGATTTTAAACAGTGTTAGAGCATCAATAATGTAGAAACATACACGGTATTTGTCATTCGTTTTTGTCAGACCAACAACATTATTAAAGGTTAGAATACTTGCTGTATTGACATTAGACCCAGTAACAGTCGTACCTGTTGAGGAGTGTCTGATGTCTGATTCCTGTCGTCCACACTCCGTCTCTTTTCAGGTTTCTGTCCACCTTCGTCTGTCTGTCTCTCTGCTGCAGCTCTGATATTAATCCCGTTGGAATAATCCCACCAATCAGAGCTCAACTATCGTGTCTGTCTGTCCCGTTACTAATGACCGACGACCGGGATTAAAAACCTGCAGCTCCAAAATACCAGACTCTGTGTACAGATGTCAGATGTGGCCTCATGCCCGGAATCCAAATTTATCAAACTCTAATCTCATGCACACGCACACACACGCACACGCACACACACACACACACACACACGCACACACACACACACACACACACACACACACACACACACACACACACACACACACACACACGCACACGCACACGCACACACACACACAACAAAATCATTTAGGAGAGAGAGACGTGGATCACTGAACGGGTCCATCAGGCACACAGCCAGGAGCCTCTTGGTCCAGAGCCTCTGTGTGAAGTGACTGAATATCTCTTATTGGAAAGTCAAATAAACCACCACAGAGACTCAAAGCCACCACAGACTCAAAACCACCACAGACTCAAAACCACCACAAATAGAGAGACTCAAAGCCACCACAGAGACTCAAAACCACCACAAATAGAGAGACTCAAAACCACCAGAAACTCAAAGCCACCACAGAGACTCAAAACCACCACATAGACTTAAAATGAGTACAATGAAGTGAAGGTGTTCTTGCTGCCACCAAATAAAAAAAACAATCATAAGTCAAATGTCAGAACAGAGAGAGTGAGAGTGGCAGAGTGAGGTAGAAACTGACAGTGAAACCGATCAGAGACCTTGATGGTTCTACACAGACCCTGAACACATCACAGCAGCAGATTAAACTCTGGTTTTGTTCCAGCGTCCTCTGAACAATGGTGACGTTCTGAAAACCGTTTTTTTATAGTACCTGAATAAGAGCCAGTATCTTTAATCCAGTTTAGCCTGCTCTCTGTCCCTGCTGATCATTTCCTGACCATCCATCAGGTTTTGGATTGATCTTCTTACAGGCAGCCATTAGGTTTCTGTCTCTGTATAGAGATAATCGAACCCAGCCAGCGTTTTTATTCAAATTTACCTTCTGTCACAGTTTTGTTTTCATTGTTGAGAGGTACAGCAGAGAGACAGTGTCAGTCCATCGACAGGAGGCATGTGAGCAGCATCCCATCACATTTTAACACGACCCCCAGTGTCATTCGGGTTGTAAAGTATGAAATGAACCACAAAAAACGAGACTAATCTGTATTTTCTTCCAAATAGATGGCGTCCCCGTAGTCACAGCAGATGAACAGACTAAATTATTATTCCGTGGTTGTTGTTACGTGTTTGTAGCAGTTTGTTACCAAGTGAAACCAGGTCCAAACAAACAGCTGCTGTAAATCGAGCCGATTGGTTTGTACCAGTGTTAATGTTGGGTTTCATTACAGTGCATTTGCAGCCCTTCTGTCATCAATCCGTTGACGTGTCCGTGGTTCTTTCACCAAGTGGCAGACATCGTCTGTCAGAGATTCACCAGATCTCTGAGTCTGAATCTCAAGGCGGACACGGACGTGAACGGTTTTTCACACTCGGCTGCTCGGACTTACGATTTAAACGCTGTGACCTGAACGCAACATGAGGGCTTTTATTTTTAAGTTGTTCTCTTTAGAAAATAAAAGCACTGTCATTTAGATGCTGTTCCAAAAAGCTAATAAAAATGGACCTTTGAGTTGAGATTATTTTGTCACACATAAAACATTCATCAGTTGAAACACAAGCACCAATAACAGGAGAGATCTTCTTTGGTCGAAGGACGTATATCAGAGTAGAAACGAGTAGAACCACACAGTGGACAGATTCAGCTGTAACCTGTCGCTAATCCATCAGATCGTCTGCCCATCGCACAAATCCAACACTTTCCGTCACAGACAGACACAGGCTGAGATCAGAGATTCCTCCGTTTTCTTTACGACAGATTTAATACAGAGACAGACATCTGGTGGAAACAGAGAAAACTCAGACACGTTCATAAAAAATGAAAGTAGAAAACATCTTTTTTACTCTGTTACTGTGAAGATGAGGAGGTCAAACCGCGGTCGGACCATGAAACCACGGAGCAGCTGAGTGGCTCCACTTCATCTACATGACAGGATCATGTGACAGATGGTTGCTGCTGGAGGGAGGAACTATGGGATAATGGAGGCGTATGTTCACAGAGCCAGATCTCTTCCTGTATGGATTGTGTGTGTGTGTGTGTGTGTGGGGCTGCTGGCTGGCAGTATGTTTTTCAGTGGGATTAAAGATTATGTTACCCCAGGGATTACACTGTTTGAACACACACACACACACACACACACACACACACACACACACACACACACACACAGTGTTTGTCTTTCTATAAATGTGAGGAGCCTCGATGACATAATGCATTCCCTAACTCCTAACATGAACCTGAACCCGATTCCAACCTAAACCCGAATCTAAACTGAACCTGATTCTAACCCGGACCTAAACCAAGCCTGGACCTTCAAACTGACATGTGAAGTAGTGAGGACCTGCCAAAATGTCCGAACGATGCAGACGCTTTTTAAAAATACGAAATCGAAGGCCCTGTTCAGACCCGACATTAACACGGGTCTTGGCTGATCCGATCACAGCTGGACGGCTCTAGGTACAGGTGTGAATGCACCCGAGACGCGTTTAGATCCAATCACCCAGACCACGTTCGGAGGGGGTCTGGGCCAGTGTGAACGCAGATGTGTCCTGGGCCACGCTGAAGGAACCGCCTACCCAACCGACGTCCTCGTCCCGCCACAGATTCACAATGAACCGAATTCTCTCAGTGTTTCCCGATTCTGACCTCCACACACTGATTCTCTGTTTTTTGACTATGTCTAATGGGTTGAACCTTACGCCATTGTCCAGCTGTGTGCAGCGCATCATTCGCTCAGCCCCTCGCGGCTCCGTCCTCCGTCTCCTCACAGTCGGACCCGCGAAAAACCACAGCGCATTGGGTCTCTGCAAACGGAACCGATCCACGCGTACTTGCATGTGGACCGCGGAGGTGAGACCCGATCACAAGGGGTGAGCGGAGGCGCATGGGAGACGCTTTTTAACGCCAGGTGTGATCGGATCACCTGAGACACGTGCTGGTTCCAGGTATGAACCTGATGACCCTCCACACTCCGCAGTCCTTTACTCTGAGAGTTGCATCTTCCGAGATACCACCGGTGTCGCTATCGGGACCGGCATCGTTCCTGGCGCGAACACGGCCGCGGTCACGATCCGTCCGGCTGCCGTCTGTTTCCACGACCGCGAAGGACGCTCTGAGGGTCGTGCGGTGCGCGTTGGCCAACTGACGCGCTGACCCAGCTGTCGCCGAGTTTTAACCAGCGCTCATCAGCTCCTCTGTGCTGAGTAAGACAGTGTCAAAATGGGCTAAATGAGCCGCGAGTCGTGTTCACGGAGCGGCAGCAGGGAAGAGACCAGGGTCGTCTGGAGAGAGAGAGCTGCGATTTACTGAAGTGAGACCGGTTCAACCGGTAAACTGCTTCGTCGACTGCTACCTGCCCGATAAATGAAGACAAACGCAGAGTGACAGAATAAAACACCAGACAGACGTTACGTTTCTGCATCAGTTTAATTCCACAGAGTCGGGATGAAGATACAAAGCAAAAACACACCAGACTGCTACATGTTCACAATAAATACAATAACACCGTGTGTGTGTGTGTGTGTGTGTGTTTATGTACTGTGTATGTTAGGCGGCTCGTGGGCTGTAGTACGGCAGAGCTCTGACGAAGGCGTCCAGTCGGCTGCTGAACAGTTCACTGTCCAAACTGTGACCCAACACACACACCGGGTTCTTCACTATGTACTCCACATACAACTGACACACACACACACACACACACACACACACACACACACACACACACACACACACACACACACACACACGATGTGAGGTTTCATTGAGAAACTTCTGTTTGTCTTAAGCCTTTAGATCCTTCACAATAAAAGCCCTGGATAACATAGAATCCTTTTCATTAACATCACACAACCAACCTGCAGGTTCACAGAGTTACATTTAAGAAGAAGAATTTAAGTACCAGCCAAAGTACAAGAAGTATCACTGACATTTTTGTCAGTATATCATAATTACTCATTAAACATTTCATAATGAGACCTAGACTCAGATTAAATGTTAGAAAATCATTAAACTAATGAAAAAAGAATTGATGTGAATCAGCAAAAGGTCAGAAGTTCGGAGCAACGATGGTTTATTATTTTGAGGATAGCATTTCAAGAGTAAAGTAAAAGATTTGAGAAAAAGTTGCAGTATTTCGAGAAAAAAAGAAGTTGTGAAATATGACACCTTTTCTTTTTTACTTTGAGAAAGAAAAAGGAATAAATATATCAAGCAGAAAGTTAGTCTTTGAGAACAAAAGTCATTATATTTCATTAATAAAATAAAACATTTCCAGAGGTAGTGTTAATGTCGTAAACGAAAACTATTATTAAATGTGTTCGTCAATAACCTTTTTTCCCCCCAAGACGAGACAATGATGAGAAACACCAACTGTGTCGATGTCAACGTGTAAGATCGTTGACGAAAACAGACGAGGCTAAAATGTTGTTTCAAGAATTAACATTTTACTAGATGAAATGGCACAGAGTGGTTTTTCAAACAGTGACATCATCTAAATGTGCTTCTCTGATTGGCCGCCAACAGAGTTAGACTGGACCGAGCTATGATCTGATAAACACACAGTGAAGGGAAAAGAACATGACGGCAACAAAACGGGTCACAGCTGGGCCCACTTCAAAGATAACGCTGCCGTGTGTAGTAACTTACTGTCGGGAGAGAAAACCTCAAACCTGAAGAGACACCTTCAGGTGCACCACACAGAAACCGTGGTGACCTACCCTGGCGTCACTTTACTGTTAAAGCCGGTTTTAAGTCAACTACTAAAGGCAGCGCTGTAGCAACATCTGTTAGCATCTCACAACAACGGGACACGGCTGCATTGCTTGCAGATGGAGATTTAGCCTCGAGGAAATTCAGTAGCCCGGTAGCTACGTTGGCTAACCATGCTAAAACACACACAGCTTAATGACCATAAACATTTCAGGTCCTGTTATCTTTGAATGGGTCTGTGACGGATAAATGTGGTCTATGTGAGACCTCTGCTGGTTATTAAAATGCACAGCATATAATGTAGAAGACTGACTTGGGCTGAATAAAGTCTGTTGGGCAGTCGTCAGCTGTCTAGTACTGAGCTTGATTTGTGTGCAAAGAGGTTCCAAGGTTTCTTTACAAATTTATTTAAATGCTAGTGAACAACCCTGTTATAAACTCTGACTGTGTAACACAGTCTGGTCCAACACTAAGGCCAAGAAATTACAGAATAAAATCAAATCCTTTCTGGAACAGTCCTGAACAAAATGAGGACAGGATTTACTGCAGGGCTGTTGCACAAGGTTCTTGTTGATTGTGAAGGTTTTTCTCTTTTCTGGTCACTTTCTGATTGACTCATACTACAGGAGTTAGATGCATCAGATTTGCTAATGTCGTTGCATCTTTCTAGACTGTTAAAATCAGTTGGATGTCATCTTATTTGAAAGCAGTTTGCCGAGGTTTGACTAAAATGCCCATTCTTGTTCTTGACTAAGACGAGACTAAAATGTCCAGAGTTTTGACAGAATTAAAACTAATCAGAAGATTTTGATAAAACAGTGGCAATATGTCAAGAAAAACAGGGTCAGTATTTTGAGAAAAAAGTTTTTAAAAAAATAATGCAAGAACAACTGATTATTACTAAAAGAAAATTCAATTCACTGTTTTTTCAGACATTAAGATCCACAGATGTTCTGTAGGAGATGACTTTCTAAACAGCTCACAATCAGCAGAAGGACTTAACGTCAGCTTATCTTTTGAATTCATGTTAAAATCAGTGACAGACTTTTCATGAGCCTAAAGGGACCGAACCAAGAAGGTCAGAGGTGAGAGCAGCCTGAGACAACAAAGTGTGTGTGTGTGTGTGTGTGTGTCTTACGTTGCTGTATATGTTCTGCAGTGTGTCTCTTGCGTTAGTCACAGACAGGTCGGTGTTCATGACAAACTTCAGTCCACTGGGAGTCTCGTAGTAATGAAGACGATACTTGCTGGTCTGAAAGGACAGGAAGCCCTCCTTCCTGAGGACAGACAGGCTGCTAAGGACCACAGACAGACAGGTAGAGGCAGACAGGTAGATCATAGGTACACAGGTGTTGTGAAGGATACATGTCCAGTGGAGACATCTTACTGACAAATGAGCGGATGGAGAACAGCATTCCATACATCAGCTTAAACTCCTGCAGAGACACAGACACAGACACAGGAAGTGTAAAGGTTTTTATTTGCTTTGGTTTTGTTCCGTCTTTATCAAAGGCTTTATCCTCTCACCTCATCTGTGGAGATTCCCGCCTGCTTCTTGCGGTTCCACTCGTTGTAATACAGGCAGTTTCCGTTCCGGTCAAATATGTACAAGTTATGGACGGTCATCTGAAATAAACACCAGCGAATATCAGACAGTTACTCTCATCGTTTTACTGTCAGAGCAACATTAAACACCTTTTACACACTCTGGACGCATGCAATAAATTCTTTAAAATATTAATACATTCATAAATATTAATAATCTCCGAATTAAAGACTGGTTCATCTAGCGTCTAAAACTTTGACTCTCTTTTCTATCAAGTATACATTTTTTTTAAATCTATTAAGTGTTCTCCGGTCGGAGTAGACTGCACCGGACGGCAGTCAAATCGGCTGATATTCTCTATTAAAATACCATTTATACGAAACATTGTTCGTAGACAAGTATAAGAAATGTCATACATCAACAAATTGCAGTGAAAATTTTTGAAATAAGTCTTTTAAGGTGAAGTTTATCAAGCATTTTTGAAAATCGGCAGCCGTGTTTACCTTCTCTTCCTGTTACTCGCAGGACCCCGCTGCAGAGGTGTCCGCCTACATGCCAGAAGAAAACTGTTTTATTTAGTTTTATAAAATTAGATTGAGTTTTTGAAATACAAAAAAACATATCATTAAATCTGAGATGTGATTCAACGGGACAGGTTTGTCTGTGATTTTGTTTTCAACCTGTTATCTCCTCTAACTGTGTAAATCTCCCGCCTCTCGCGTTCGCACAGATAGAAACAAGATGGCGACAGCAGCGACAATGATGCCGTACTTCGGGCAGCGAATTTCTTCTAAAAACGACCTGGTTCCGGACTGGACCAGCCAGGAAGTCAGCACTGGGGTGAGTAAAGAGTCTGAGCGACCGGACTGGACCAAATCGGGTTCTGTCCCGGTAGGAATTTCATAAACAGTGAACAGCGGTTGAATGAGACAGCAGTTCTGCAGCAGCTAACGGGGGCTAACGCTAACTCTGGTTAACTGTCAAAGTTCGGACCAATAACAGACCGAAGCGAACCGGTGCGGGCCGGACTGGACGTGAACCAGTCCTGGGGGAGAGCCTGAAACTGAAAACTTTAATATAAAAGAGACAAAATCTCAGTGATGTACCAGAGTGAGGTCATTGTTGCTAATGGTCCTAGATCCATTACCGGACGTTTTTATACTATGATTATATAGCCATACTAGAATGAATGGCCTGTCCGATAACGGACTCACTTGGTCAAAACGATTCTTCATCACAGTGACGTTAACGTAATATAAATCCAGTAAATCATTAAGAGTCATGCTCACTGGTTTGTAACAATGCTCACAACAACACCAAAGGTGTTAAAGTGAGAGTTTATAATGTGTCAGGGTATATACTGGCATATTGCACGCTGACACTATGACAGAAACACTGAAAAACTGTCTGTCTGTCTGGCAGACCACCATCATGGCGGTGGAGTACGATGAAGGGGTGGTGATTGGTGCAGACTCTCGCACCACCACAGGGTAAGAAAAACAAACCGAGTGTGTATGATTCTCTATTATTATGTATGTAGTAAACACACAATTAAACCTGTCTGTCTGTCTGTCTGTCTGTCGGTCAGAGCCTACATTGCCAACAGAGTCACAGACAAACTGACTCCGATCCACGACCGGATCTTCTGCTGCAGGTCAGTTACTGAAGCAGTGTGTTCGGCTTTTCTTCAGCATGAATTCAACTTGTTTTTACGTTGTGTATATACTGTGACCAGCTCTTAAAGCCTGAAAGTTAGAAAAAAGGGTTCTTTTCCCAACCATCTATCCTTACAGAAAAGCTCAGGCTCAGCACAGGAACCTTTTAGAAAACCCAGAACCCATTTCCAGAAAATTGAGTGTACTATAAAGGGGACTTCGGAGTCCAGGTACCTTCTTTTAGAAAGTTTTAAAAACTTAACTGGGCCTTAAAATTCCAGGAAACTTTTAGGTAGCCCAAAACCTTTTACAGGAACCCAGTAAGAATCAAACAGGACCTTTTTAAGAACCAGGGAATTTTTTTTAGAAAGCCCAGAACCTTCTTCATAGGAACTTTTAAGGATCCAAAAAACCCCAAAGGAGAGGGACAACCTTCTATGTGAGGAGCGTGTTTAAACTTACCTGGGGACTTCTCAAAAACTCAAGAACCCATTTAAAAATCTCCAGAATTGGTAAAAGGTACTTTTAAGATCCCAGGAACCTATTATGCAGGCCAGACCCTTGTAACAGAAACTTTTGTAAGACTTTGTTAAGAATCCAGTAACCCCTTTGAGGAAGCCCAGAACCTTTTTTATAGGAACATCTGAACACTTTACTGGGAATTTCCCAGGACCACAGGAACCTATTTAGAAAACCCGGGAACCTTTTATGAAACCCTGAACTTTTTCATTAGAACTTTTTAGGAACCCAGGAACCTCTTGAGGAAACCAGAACCTTCTTATTAGAAACTTTAAAAGACCAAGCTTGTGACTAAAGAACCCTACAACCCTTAGGAATCCTGGAACCTTTTATTGTAGGAGTTTTTTAGAACCCAAGATTTTTTATAAATGTCTTAACTCTTAAGGAGCCGCAGAACCTTGTTAGGAACCTAGAATATGTATTGTATGTTAAATGCTGCGACTGGGTTGTAGGTCTGGATCAGCTGCCGACACTCAGGCCATCGCTGACGTGGTCACCTATCAGCTGGGCTTCCACAGGTAACACAGAAACACAGCTCAGTGCGATTGACAGCCTCAGTGTCCAATCAGATGTGGCTAACGTTCATCTGTGCGTGTGGTCCCGCCCTCAGCATCGAGCTGGACGAGCCCCCACTGGTGGAGACGGCGGCCAATCTGTTCAGAGCGAGCTGCTACCGTTACAGAGAGGAGCTGACAGCTGGGATACTGGTGGCAGGCTGGGATAGGAGGAAGGGGGGGCAGGTACTACACCACCCGCGCTGGACATACAAACACACACACACACACACACGTGTTGATGACACACAAACTGGGTGGAAACACTGTTATTTAAAGTTTTATTCCTACACCTCTCGATGTGCTCACTAGATGGTGCTGTTACATCAGGATGACTGAAAAACATTTGCAGGGATGAGTTAGTAAAATAAAAATCAGGGGATCTGAAATACTGAATTCAGCTCCTTTAAAAAAAAAAAAAAAAAGGGGTCTCAGAAGATTTTAAAAATATCTTACATTTCATTTACAAAAGCCTTAAAAACCATCTTTCATCTTTTTTCTTGTTTTGTCAAAGATATTTAATTAAGTTCCGTATATGACCCCGAAATTACATGTTATAGCTAAAACAAGCAAAATTTAGCTTGAAAAACGACTGAAATGATAGAGCGATTATCAAAATACTTAATGATTTTCTTTTGATGGAACAATTGATTCATTGACATTGTTTCAGCTTTAATAATAAGAAATGACTTTTAATGGGTTAATAATCCATCCGGTGCAGGCCACATTAATTGCATTAATTATGTAATTAGGAATTTCTGTTATATACTGCTGGGGGGCACTAACAGTGATATAATAATAATAATAATAAATAATTGTATTCCATATCGTTCCAACTGGCTTTCCATCATAAATTTACAGACATTGTGATGGTGAAACTGGTTTTAATTACCTTCACAGTGGTCCTAAAAAAAACTTTAACTTCAGTCAAACCTGGGGAAACCCTGAGAAACACTAGGTCCCTTTATTTCACTGACAAAATGCAGTAAAAGACTTTCAGATATATCCATTAATAACACAGTGAGTTAAATAATTTAAATGAAGTGGAAACAGAAATATAGTTCCTCGTTGGTTTCCCTTATCCTCCAGTCAGTTGTTGGAAAAAGAGAAATATTTTTAATATTTTTCTTGGCCAAACAAGTTAAATTGGTAAATGTAAAGATAAACAAACATGTGCCAAGAAAAAGACTGAAAAACAAAATGAGTTGGTGAAAGTTAAATGAGAGAGGAAAGTGAAAAGGTTTATTTTAATCAGCTGGCTGGAGCTAAAGTATAAAGCTTTATATTTCCTTGTACCCTCGATGTTAATCATCTAACTGACAGTGACGTTTCAGATTTTAACTTTTGGCAACCTGTCACTAGTCGCTCCGTGGAGCTTCACAGTTCTGGTCCAGAACCCAACGTCTCAAAAACTGTTGGATGGACTCAGATGTTCATGGTCCCTCAGGAGGGACTGAAATAACCTTGCATCTAGCGCCACCATCAGGCCAAAGTTTTTTTTTCTTTGTCCAAAACTTCTCCAATAAGCTGCTGATTCAGTTTGTTAGAAAAAACTAAAATGTGAAGGCAAACGTCTCACACAGCAGATTTTATCTTTATACTCAGGTTAGAAATAATCATACTCTAAACACCAGCTGTCTACCTGCTCACCTGTCTCTGTTACCTGTCTGTGTCTCAGGTGTACTGTGTCCCTATTGGTGGGATGTTGGTGAGGCAGCCGGTGTCAGTGGGCGGCAGCGGCAGTACCTACATTTACGGCTTCATGGACTCCAACTACAAACCAGGACTGAGCAAAGACCAGTGTCTGGAACTCACTGCTACAGGTACACGCTGCTGCTGTTGCAAGGCATGCTGGGAGTTGGTGTCCCCTGCACGTCTACTGACCCTGACATGCAAGTTTTTAAAGTACAGAAACTGGAAAAGACAAGCTGCATCTGCATCTGTCTGACTCTGGGTCTGCCCTCTCTGCCTGTGTCTCACCTGTCTGCCTGTGTCTCACCTGTCTGCCTGTGTCTCACCTGTCTGCCTGTGTCTCACCTGTCTGCCTGTGTCTCAGCTCTGTCTTTGGCGATGGAGAGGGACGGCTCCAGCGGAGGTGTGGTCAGACTGGCGACCATCTCAGAGGAGGGAGTGGAGAGACGCGTTATACTGGGAAACCAGCTGCCTAAATTCTCCACACACTGAACACACACACAAGGGGTGCTGTGTTAACATGTCCGGTTTTTTGTCTCATTAAAGGTTTGAATCTGTCCTCGTTGTGCTGTTTTTATTGTAAAATATAACGTAAAGTTCAAACAGTCACCTGATTGGCCACTTTTGCTCCTAGTCAGACAGGTACAACAGTTTGGGCTGTTTCCGTCCGAGCACAGTCTGACCCACATTCAGCCTCCAACAGGTTGTGTCGAGGGTAATACATGATCACTGATCAGAGTAGGTGCCCTCACCGGTTCCATATAAACCAAATGCCGTGTACCAGCAGCATCCGACACAACAGGCTGCAACTAACAATTCCGTTTCATTGTTAACAGGGTTCCCACGTGTCCTGGAAAACCTGGAACCATTTAGACACGTTTTCCACACCCGCAAACATGGAACAAAAGAGAAATTGTACAGCGTTGTGTCGTCCCTTGAAAATAATTTTGACATTCTCGTCCTTTCCTTGTACTGAGAGCGATCTGTCGGTGTGTCTGGATTCAGAATTGATTTAGTGATTAAGTTTTCACAGCAGCTTTAAGGCTCAGTAAACAAGTAGCAGAACTTCCCCAGGTTAGGAATCATTGGCAGAAAATATTTCACGTTCACCTGAAAAATGACAAACGATTAATGGACGATCAGAAAAGCTGCTGATTGTTGTTTCGTCCCTACATACGGATTCAGCTTGTGTCAGTTCTCTCTCATACAGCGGCTCAGCTCACAAACTTGGATCTGAACCTGTGTACGGTGTCCGATATGGTGACTGTATCCAGGGTCAGGGTCAAACCGGCGTACACCTGACATGATGTGGGACCAGCTCCGTCAGACTGTTGGAGCTCAGTGAGACGCTGCTGCAAAGCTCCACTTCTTTCAAATCCAAACTTTTAGTCAAGTTTGAAGTTTCTGATTTGGAGTCAAACCAAGAGACTTCATGCTTTTTCTGTTCTTCTGGAGGCGGCATTTTGAACCACCGCAACACATTTATGCCCAAATGAAGTATGAACCAGTATCCCAGTAAGAGCACAGAGCTTTGGGCGGTGGTTTGAATGGTTCACATCAAAATGGCGTCCGTCTCTCGTCTCTCCGCAGCAGCTGAACAGGAGCTGCTCCTTCCTGCTTTAACCTTTATTGTCCCGGGGTCACCATGCCGATGGTCCACAGGGGAGGGGTCTGTTTCCTGTGGTGGTGGCGGGGCGCGGGGGGGGCAACCAGTAAACCGCCAGTCCGTCGCTCAATCACTGCACATCCTGCATCGGGTTTTATTTAACTTCCACATAATGAACACATGAGTCAGATCCGACGCTTTTACTGCATGAAATTCAGTTAGAAACGAAGATGTGCTTCAGGTAAAAAAAGACGGTTTCGGTCTGATTCCATTTTGAATGAAGTATTGGACAAACAGAAACCATTTCAGATATGAGCGGATAAGAGGACCAGATTGTGGACATCAGGTGAAACCCTCTGGGGCGTTTCTGATAGAACTCTGTGTTAGGATGTGAATTATGTTCTTCATGCTGTGTCCCGAACCTGTATTTGTTCGTCTCTGCTGATTTACGTCAGTCCTAAAACCAGTTTGTAGACTCATCACCAGCAGCGGCAGGACTGAAGAGGAGCGGCGGACCGGGGTGACACACCTGTCTGCGACCTGTGGGATCTCCAGTGCTCCAGACTACAGGTGTAGAATCCCGGAAGCTGGAAATAAATTTCACAGACTGTCGTCCTGCATTTTCTCCGGGTCCGTCCCAGCATCCACACCTGCAGTCTTGAGCACGTTCACGAGCCCGCAGGTAGCGGACAGGTGTGACACATTGGATTCAGCATGAAAAGCATCTGACAACATTAAGACTGAATACCTGACACAGTCAACTTCCCGTTAATATTAAATATATCAGTTGATCAAAGACTTTCACAAACATGTTTGGAGCTTAAGAACGTTACCGGACAGAAACCACCAGAATAAAATCGTGTCCCTTTTATTGACAGCACACCTACCTGCTGCCAGGTGACGTCTTTACTGCCTGTACCTGTGGCATCTGACAGATGGACAGTATTTGGTGATGGGTTGTCCTCATCGATCTGATCAACCTGTTAATATCAGCCCCACAAACGGCCGCTTCCTTGCGTTTCATGGCAGTGTCCAGCAGGTGGAGACAGATCCGCGTCGGAACCACAGACGCTGACCGTGACAGCCGTACGAGGACTCGGTGCCTCCTCTGGATCGCTCTGGGTCATTTTGATGTTTCCTCCTCATTGTTCCGTCCACATCGGTCCCTGCTGAGCAGAGACGGGCGTCTGTCTGTCTGACTGACTGTCTCACTCGCCGCCATCATCCTCTGAAGAAGAAGGATGGAGGGAAGGAGCTAAAAAGGTAACAAGGATCTGACCAGACCTAGACTTGAAGTCCACTTCATTACACTGGTGTTGCTGGAGTTTCTCGCTGCTTTTCCTTTAATTGGGCTGGTTGTTATTTTTGTACCATTACGGGGTTTAAACCTACGAAAAGTTTGTCTTTGTTCCGATAAATCGGCCCCCGGCTCCTCTCCAGTCGCTCCGCTGGCCTGACTGAAGGTCCCTGGGGAGGTTCCAGTGACCTTGAGAAGGTACCAGAGGTCCACAAGGCCCGAATGGTCCTGGAGGAGGCTCCATGTGGCCTTGAAGAGTTTCCAGAGCCTATTGTATAGGTTCTCTGCGTCCTTCAGGAGGTTTCAGGGGTCCTTGAGGGGGATCCTGGAGTCCTTCAGAGGTCTTAAATGGTCCTTGAGGAGGTTCCAGAGGCTCAGATACAGAGGTACAGCTCAGTGGGAGTGGAGCCCGAACGAGGAGGGAGAGAAGGAGGGATGGGGGAGGGATGTTTACACTGACGTGACGACTGAACAGAGGAAGAGACGATCGACTCTCAGGTGTTACTGGAGAGAGAGAGAGAGAGCTGGACTAAAGGACCGGTCACTTCTTTCCTCGTCCTCTTTTTCCAGCTCCTTCTCATCTTTTCTCTTTTTCAGATCAGACAGAAACACACAGTTTTATCCAAAACCACCATAAAGAAAGTGAAACACGTCCGGAGCAACAGTCCCGGACTCACGTCCAGAGATGTAACAAAGACTGAATACGAATAAATGAGCAGACTCGTACAGATGTTTGGATGTTTCAGACTCTCTCTCTCTACTGATCTTTCCTTCTTCGCTTTTCTTTCCCTCCTTTTTTCTGTTCTTCAGCTCTGGAGGCGGGTCTATCACCTGTCTGTCAAACCTGGTCGTCTTCTTTTCCTGTCGTTCTCCCTCTTTTTTCAGGGTTTGACAGACAGGTGACAGTTTCCCACAATCCACCTCTCCTCCGTTCATTTCTGTCCCTCCTTTCCTTCCTTCCTCTTAATCCCCTCACCTCCTCTCCTTGTTTCTCCTCATTCCTTCCTCTCACCTCAAATGTTTCTTCTTTCATACTCCCTGCCGTCTCTCTTCCCTCCTCTATCCTGTCTGTCTCCTCTCCTTGATTTACACCGTCCCTCTCTGTTTCCCTCCTTCTCTCCTTCCTCCCTTCGAGTTCTCTTCCCCTCCTTCCCTCCTGGTTTTCATCTGGATTTTTTTCTTTCTCCTCCATCCTCTCTTCTCCATCTTCTCCTCATTCCTCCCGCTTGACTTTCTTTTCTTGTTCCCTCCTCTCCCTCCTTACTTCTCATGTTTCCTTCCTCCCTCCTTGTCTCCTCTGTCTCACCTCCTCCCCCTTCCTGTACTCCTGTAGTTGTTTTGTTCTCTCCGCTCGTTGACACCTCCGCTGACAAAGACCAGAGAGAGAAAGGCAGAGACACCGGGGGGGGGGGGTCCTGATACCTGACCCCCGTCTTTTATCCTCTAACAGAGAGGGAGGTGACAGCCTTTCATCTGACAGAGATGTGACATCATTGTCTCTCTCTCTCTCTCTGCATGCTGAAATAATGTCTCTCGCCCAGTCTCGCCTGCTTTGGATGGAGCTTCAGGTGTGAAATTTAAACCTGCTTTAACCTCTTTGTCGGCCGTCGCACTGAACTCTGGGAAACTTTTCACTGTTTTCAGACGTTTTACAGACAAAGCAACCGATGGATCAAGAAAATAATCGTTATCTGCAGCCGCGTGTTGGACGACCACGCTCGCTCCACATGCAGCAAGTAAGAGCTACAGCGTCAGCGTCCCACCTGACACTGCTAAACGACAGCCACACCAAACTCCCTAAATAAAACAGCTGATTTAACATCCACACTGCACAGACAGTTCCCAAAGCGCCAGACTGTAACTGTTTCTGATGTTTCCTGTTTCCAACCGCTATCCTTCGCTAACCTTAACCACCTGGTTATGACAGTAACCGTGACGACCAGGGTCCTCTAACCTGTACTAGTAGGTAGTCATTATACCCCAAACCAAGATGCTTCTGTAAACCCAACCACCCTTAGAACCACAGTGTTGTCACAACATAAAACAGACTTATTGTACAACAGTAAAGTGTGACGGTGCTGAGGACACGGAGAGACAGTGTCGTCCTGCTGATGGAGACGCAACGTGGGAAAAAAGACGCACTTTGTGGTTTCATTCGGAGACTTTGCTTGAGAGACAAGCAGCCAAAGCGAGAGGAAAGGTGTTCACTGTAAACCTGGCACAAAGAGGCTTGAGTCAGACAGACACCAGCTGTCTGTGGCCCAGATGAGACGCCGGATTCCTGACGCCTCTGCTGCTTGTATTCAACACACACGACAGGTGAGAAGAGGTCACATGGCACCACCTCAACCCACAGCTAGCAAAAGTTTTCTGAAAGAACTGGAGGTGTGTTTCTCGTGGCGGGGGTTCTGTTCTTTAGAGGAAAGTCTCTGGTTCCAAGGACTGCATGTCTGAAGATCTGACGTCTAATGAGGGTTACCAGAGCGACAGACGGTCTTCGAGGGTCAGGGTTCAGCTCTGGATCTGGACCACTCCAGTCCGAGATTTCCCTCTCGGGATTTCACATGTTTCCAGTCAGGTTGGATCCGCCGCAGTAAAATAAAGCTGTGCTGTTCTGGAGTAGTTTCAGACCTCGGGTCAACATGTAGAAGACGATGCATCCAAAACCACCAACCGCTGTAGATCAGCTAGAATGTAATAAACCGTGTGTTCAGTCCAGACTCGCTCTTCACACAGAAGATAAAAACAAATGAACCACAAGCCGAGGAAACCGTTTCTTGTTTCGGATGTGAACCCGTCACTTGTGGCCGATTACGAAACCCCAGACTTTCGAGTTTCAGGCGTCCGGATGTGGTTTCTGTCCGTCTGAGGTGTAAACACACGCAGGCTGGTTGTGTTTACACCTGTGACACAGTCCTGAAAAACTTCATCACCATCATCGTCATAAGCTGCTTCCACGTCCCCATCTGATAATGTTAGCGTTCTCCGTTTGCAAACTATTGATCGGGTCAGCCTGATCTGATCAGAAATGTCCCGTGGCTTTCTCTGCGTTATCAGTCCAGTTCTTCAGCAGCAGCTGACGTCAACGAAATGAAACAGCGGAAGAGGAAAAAATATGTTTCATGGGTTCTTGAGACTGAAGTTGAAGTAGATAATCAAGGTACTTTTTTTCCTGCTTCTCCAGAAATGTTCTCCTGATTTGTTTCATCACTCAAAACTAAGAACTGGAACATTTTTACAACAGCTCTGTGATAAAAGCTTGAACTGGATAAACAGAGTATTTTCATGACCCTCAAAATAAACGATGGCGTCACAGCAGCTGAATGACATTAAACACAAAGACGGAGATAAGAACAGGATACAACAAAGAGCCGAATGGTATAAAACAACAAACACAATTCAGTAGAAAATAAGATAAGTGCTGAGAATGAATCCTCAAGGCAGGATCATCATCTTTCATATTTACCGCTGATAATAACGGAGCCGTCAATCAGACCAGTATTGATCAGTAAACAGATGACGTTTTTCGAATGTTTTTTATTCCGTTTATCATTTATTTATTTGCACAACTAATAAAAAAACTTAGCAGGAATAAGAACTGGGTCCCGAAGGGACAGGATCAGCTGTTGCTGTCATACTTTCATTCTCCCGTTTATTTCCACACTCGGTCCCTCAGGTATTTGTTTTGTTGGTCAGCGACAGAGACAGACAGGCAGAGAGCGACAGACGGGTTCGTCCAGTCTGTCGCTGAGCGCCGGCCCCGCCCCCCCAGCGATGACGGACAGACCGGTCAGCCAATCGCGGGCGCGTTCTGGGTGGAGCCAGAAAACTTGTGTCCGGCAGCTTTTGTCCCAACTTTCTCTGCCTCTTCGGGTCTCTGGATGTGTTAACTGGAAAAGCAGAAACAAGCTGGGAACACTGGGACACAGGCGCGCTCACGGAGCTCTGACTGGTCGCCATCTACCCGCTCTTTGTAAGTGTGCGTGTGTGTGTGTGTGTGCGTGTGTGCGTGTGTGCGCGTCTGCGCGTCTGCGCGTCTGTTAAAGCCCCCCTCCGCCCTCCGGTCGTTCCACCGACCCTTCTCTGCTCACCAGGCCGCCTCCCAGCGCTCATCTCACGGTGTCAGAGGCAGCCGCGCCCCGCTTCTCTCTCCTGGAGGAAAGGGTACAAACAGAGAGGGGAGAAAGTGAGAGAAAGGACGCGCAATGGAGAGATGAAAGAGAGTCGGAAAGAGGAGGGGAGCTAGAGGAAAACCCCCGGGCAGGGTTGGAGGAGTGGAAGGACTCCGGCTTTTCACTTTTTGATCTGTTTTGGGAAGTTTTTCTGGTCCGGATCGGAGGCCTCCATCTTGGAGACTTTCTCGTCCGTGTGGAGGATTTTCCGATCTCTCCATCACGCCGATCATCAACTCTGAGGGAAAAGTCTTTTTGATCCTTTTCGGTTTTGGGGCTCCAATGAGGCGCGCGCGGCCGGCTGAGAGCGAGCCGAGCTGACGGTCAGTGATCGGTGATCGATAGGTCTGATCGGCTGTGGAGTGACGCGGGGACCGATCGGGTCTGGATTTGGTCGGACAGGGTGAGATGGAGGGTCGGACGGGACTACGGGCCTCCTCCTGCGGGCTGCCGCTTCTCCTCCTCCCGCTGCTCCTGCTGAGCCGCTGCCGGGCCGAGGAAGGTAAGATGATCATCAATAATCACAGACTGTCACTTCACTGTAGATCAGTATCGTTATGGATAGGATACAGTTAAATCCAGTCACGTCGGGATCAGCCAATAGGAGCCTGCAACAGATCAATATGGAAAGGTCTACGACTACTGATGCTTTACACTATCGATTACTCTGGTGATTATTTCCTTCGGTGATCAGTTCGTCTGATCAGGAAATAGTGGAGAATCAATAAGTACAATTACCCACTCCACTCCGCTACTGTGCAGTATTTCGAGGAACATATTGGACGTTTTACTGCATTTATTGAAAAGCCGCGAAAAGTTACTCTTTCACCCAGGAAGGCTCAGCTGATAAAATATCCCGTCATTGATAGTAATGGTTTAAATTAGATCAGCTGAATTAGCTCCACGGTGATTTTGATACTGTTGGTACATTTTGCTGATAGTATTTCTGCTCTGCTGTAATTACCACCTCAGATGTCACCGACCGAAAACATTCCCAGTTGAGGCCCTGGAACCAGTAAATCTTGAGCATTTTTGCTTAAAAACGATTAATCCGCTACCAAATCGCTGCAGGTTAATTTTCTGTCAATCACTTCTCGACTAAATCGAGTTTCAGCTCAAATGAAAGTGAGGTTCTTTATGAAAAAGAGCGAAATGTACAGTGAAGCAGGTTCAGACGTGTTTTCAGGCTTTTTCGAATGGAGTTTGGTTTAAAGGCCAGTGAAAAAGAAACGGAAATCTCAAACCCAAGCCCAGGAATGAAAGGTATGTTAGATTAAAGAACCCAGTGTGGTTCTGTTGAAGCTCGTTAACTCCGCAGGTGGAGAACATTTCATGCATTCCTCAAGGTTCCTTACAGAACCACGACATCACAAAACTCCAGGAACCATTTCGTGCTTCAAAACTTGTCTCTTTCTTTAACCTTCACTCTCGTGTTAAAAAGTCGATTCATTGATCAGTCAACTGACAGAGAATGTTGATGACTGACTGTTCGACTCATCGATTAAACAACAGT